>NC_043710.1:94453202-94490750 GCF_006229205.1 Suricata suricatta
GAAATCTGGCCATTTGTAGGAAAGTGGATGGACCTTGATGGTGTTATGCTAAGCGAAATAAGTCAGGCAGAGAAGGACAAATACCATATGTTTGCACTCATAGGTCTAACAGGAGAAACCTAATGGAGGACCAGGGGGAGGGGAAGGGGGAAAGAGAGTTGGGGAGAGAGAGGGACGTAAAACCTGAGAGACTACTGAATACTGAAAAGGAACCGAAGGTTGAAGGGGTAGAAGGAAGAAGAAAAGATGTGGTGGAAATGGAGGAGGGCATTTGTGGGGAAGAGCACTGGGTGTTGTATGGAAACCAATTTGACAATAAACTATTTTTAAAAAATATAAAAAATTACAAAAAAATTAAAAAAATTGTTTTGTCCTCTCTCTCCCACTCTTTTGACCTCTCCTCTCTTTAGCTCAGTACCTTATTTTATCCACAAAAGAACCTAACCACAGATTTCTTGCCTGTTCTTGTAGAAGAAACTGGATGATTATAAAGAGAGAAGAAAAAAGAAATCCTCCTCCATGGTCTATAAGTAGTTACTTCTGCAATTTGAGATCTGTGCTAAAGTAAATCAAAACTAGTGCTGGTTACACCTGGACATCGTGAATCTGCCAACAGACACTGTGATTCCAAATGAGGTTCTGTAAACAGTGATAAGAATCCCACTTTATCGCAATGCCTTTGAGATGTTGCTGACAGAAATCCTGAACAAGATTAATGGGGAAATATGAAATGGGATTGAACTGAGAGTGGATGGACAGCCTAGCACCACTGTCATTCTGCAAGGTCAGAAAACACGGAGAGCAGCTAGTAAATCCCGAAAAGAACGGAGTACTAAGAACATTACGGAAGTAGCGACGTTCAGGAGCACCATTTGTATTAGAGTTGGCAGAAAGGGAATGACCAACAAAGATATTTATTCAACATTGATACTGTACACAGACCTTGCAAGTAATTCCCAAATATTAACACTCCCATAACAAATCCATTTTGGTTACATACTTCTGCTACCAAATAACTCCATCTTTTTTCAGATGGTTTCACTCTTTTCCATACCACTATACTATTATTACACTAAGATATTTTAAATTCCAGTTCATGAATGTTAATGAATTACTCAATTACCAAAACACAACAAAATGTAAGTAAGCTTACAAGGATATAGATTAAGAATGTGAGCAAATATGATAAAAGAAAAAAAATCACAGTAGAAAAAAAATCAAAGCATTTCTTGAGCTTCCTACTATTATTTGCCGACATTAAGCTAAATTGTATATACACCCAGAAAAGTGGTTAAAATATGTTTCCTTCCCAAGAACTTAAAATCAGACACTGACTTACATAAACATAAACGCGGTAATGATCTAACTTTCTCACACTTAAAAAATAATCCTCTGAAATCAAACCAAAAGAAATTGAAAGGTCAATGAACTTCAGCTTTCTGGAAGAACCACTCTGCATTCTTTTGGGGAGAGGGGAGACCTGGGGCAGCACTCAGGGCCAAGTCCTTGGGCTGGCATTTACACTTTATCTCATTATTGCCTATCAGACATGAAACTATATTTACATTATTTGTCAAACATCTTATTACCTTGAAGAATGAAAGAGGCTAGAGGAGTTAAAGCAAAGTTAGGTCTACAAAGGGATGGCTTAGCCTAAAGCTAAGTGTTTCAGTTCTACTTAAGCTCTAGGTATTACCATCCCTTATTAAAATTGTTCCACAGCACAGGATCTTCTCAGCTCTGGGAACCTCGGGCTCACAGAGGCGAGAGGGGCTCATCTGCAGTATGCAATGTTCTGCAGCACAAGGAGGTTACCTCAAAGCAGCCAGACTCGGCTCGATGTGCCAAGTCATGCTGTGCCTGCAGCTGCCTAATGCAGTGTGCCTGTGTGTGCAGATTTTTTAACATGAATTTTATTAAGAAATTACAGATAAGGAAAAGTTTCAGAATTCAAATGAGTAAGACCCACTCCAAATTTCTTAAGAAGGAGTGATACTGCTGAAATTAAGTTGTTTCAAAACAATTTTAATCCAGGGATGCCTGGGTGGCCCAGTTGGTGAAGCATCGACTACGTCTCTGGTCACGATCTCACAGTTGGTGAGTTTGAGTCCCACACTGGGCACTGTGCGGACAGCTCAGAGCCTGGAACGTGCTTCGGATTCTGTGTCTCCCTCTCTGCCCCTCCCCCACAAACACATGCTCTCTCTCTCTCTCACTCGAAAATAAACATTAAAAAAAATAAACACACACCAAAAAAACCCAATTTTAATCCAATCAGTGACTTCTTCCTTCATTTTTCTAGAAGATTATTTTCTGAAAACATTTTGTATAACGGAACTTTTGAAACCAAGTTTCCATCTTATCATTTTGTTGAGTACTGAGATGAAACGAGGTCTCAGATCAGGACCTTCTAAAAATTCAATGAGATTTCAAATTTAACAGAAGGCACAAGATAGAAAAAGACGGTTAAATGGAGAGCCAATTAAAACACAACAACAACAACAAGAGAAAGCACTGGAAGGCCAGGCCTCATATAATATCTTGGACGGTCCTCCCTCCATCCCTAATGGCCTGCTGATCAATATGTGAGTTGGAGAACAGGACAGAGATTTCATACAGCATGAGCATATGTTGCAAAAGCTTCGTGTCAGAATTATGAGGTCTCAATAAAATTTCCAGTGCACTAGTCTATTGTTCCTTCAAGGACTATGATGTTTGTGATCCTGGCTCTAAGAAAGTTAACATTCAGTGGGGCTGACAGACTGTTACCAGCTACTCATCACCTACAGATACAACTGAATGAAACACAGCTAAACAGGATAACGAAAGACGGATGTGGAAACAAACAGGGGACAAAGGAGTAATTCTGACGAGGTTGCTGACAAACAGGTTTGGGATGTTGGAATTAGCAGCTAAAGGATAATGGTTTTCATGAGGGGAAAAAGGAGGAAAGCTTATTTTAGGTTGAGAGACTATTGCCCCGTGTGATGCCTGGCATGGAGGCACCAGTCAACAAACGATATTTCTTCCCTCAGGGCAAAGACGCACAGCACGGGCACGGCCAGCAAGTGTGAGGAAGGGTGAGCTGAGGAGTGGTGTGGAAAGGATGTGAAGGGATGCTGGAAAGACACAAAACAAACACAAAAGGTGTTCCTTTACCTGCTCAATGTGTGATGTCGGAGGGGTCTCTCTGTGCCTGGATTTCCTTATTTGTGAGATGGGATATTACTTTCCTGCAGCTGTGACAATAAAGTGCCACGAGCTGGTGGCTTAAAACATCAGAAACCTAGTGTTCCACAGCTCTGGGGGCCAGAAGTCCAAAATCCAGGTGTCTCTGAGGTTGTGCTACCCCTGAAGCCCCGAGGCAAATCTTTCCTTGCCTTCTACCTTCTGAATGTTGCTCATGAGAATGATGGTCCCTACCTTCTGATGGCGTGGTGTTTGGGGCTTGTAGCTGCATGCCTTCAATTTCCGCCCGTGTTGTCACATGACATTCTCTTTTTGTGTGTCTGTCTTGACATGACTGTAGTCTTATAGGACCCTAGTCTTCTTGAATTAAGGGTGACCTATGACCTCATCTTAACTGTACCTATAATGATCCTATATCCAAATAAGGTCAGGTTCTGAGAGATTTCAACATACATTTTTTTAAAAGGGGACACAATTCAACCCATAAGAGGGACAGTAATATCTTTCTATTCATTGTACTGTTGAGAGGTTTACATATGATGATGTATGATAATATATGCATGTTACAAAATACAAAATTAGTTGAGAGTATATATCAACTAACAGGAATTTAAATAAAAACTTGGAGAGGGGCACCTGGGTGGCTCAGTCAGTTAAGCTTCTGACACTTTTGGCTCAGGTCATGATCTCATGGTTCATGGGTTTGAGCCTTGCATTTGTCCTGTGCTGATGGCATGGAGCCTGCTTGGGATTCTCTCTGTCCCTCTTTCTCTGCCCCTCCCATGTTCTCTCTTTCAAATAAAAAGAGTTTGTTAAAAAAATATGGGAAGGAGGCACCTGGGTGCCTCATTTGGTTAAGCATCAACTTTAGCTCAGGTCAGGATCTCATGGTTCATGGGTTTCAGCCTCACATCAGGCTCTGTGCGCCTGCTTTGGATCCTCGGTTTCCCTGTCTCTGTGCCACTCCCCTGCTCACGCTCTCTCTCTCTCAAAAATGAATAAACATTAAAAGAAAACATTTTTAAAAACCTGAAAATTAAAAAAAAATTGAGTGCATGCTATATGCTGAGCACAGCTATGAGTTAATTACAAGGATTGTTACCCAAATAGGTCCATGGTATTTCTCATTTTAACAGAAGGTACAAGATACTAATGGTCTTGCACACAGTCAATATATAATAAAAGGGAGAGCCAGGATCCAAAACCAGATAGTATGACTTTAGACCAAAGGTTCTAGAATTCTACCTTGTATGACTCTCAACTGGAGCATGCAGATAAATAAGTAAAGATACATTTCTACTTTTCTACCGTTACTTGCCCTAGTTCTTCCTGAAACCATGAAATGTTTCAAGTTCAAGTACAAATTATATACTAAAATAAACTGACAGCATCCAAACCTGAATGGCTACTTTTTAGGTCCTTAATTCATTTACCTTAGAAAGATGAAGGGAAAAGTTTCTTCCACTGTCCTGATTTCCTTGTCTAAAATGCATGGTCATGAAGTCTAACCTCATTCATATAGCTTGGCTTTCTTATACAATCATAAAAATAGATTAAAAAAGGAGGAAGAGTTTAGTTTAAAACATATGACTTCTAGGGGCACCTGAATGTCTCAGTTGGTTAAGCATTTGACTTTTGATTTCGGCTCAGGTAATGATGTCACAGTTGGTGAGTTCAAGCCCCAAATTGGGCTCCGTGTTGCTGACAGTGCAGAACCTGCTTGGGATTCTCTCTCTCTCCTCTCTCTCTGCCTCTCCCCTGCTTGTGCTCTTTCTTTCTCTCTTTCTCTTTCTCTCTCAAAATAAATGCAGGTTATTGTCACACAATAGGTTGGCCACTTTTCACATGTGAAAACATAAAAATATGACTTCTAAAATTCTACATCAAACTTGAAGCAGTTTTCAGAGACCTATATGAAATGCATGTCGACACCATGGAATAAAGGTCACTCATGTAGGGCTATTAGCACGAGCTTTTCTTGTTTGCCTTTTCTGTCCTGCCGCTGGCCCTGTGGCCATGTGGTTTCTGTTATGTCCTCTCCGATGCCCATGAAGGGAAGATGTCAGCGTGGAAAAGTTGCATGTGTCATGAAATTGTTCTCAGCGGGCATTTTGTGCTTCACACAGGAAGTTTATGCGCATTCTGAGAGTGTTACCCATCTGCACTATGTTGTCACTATAATGTATAATAAAATATTAAGTTAATATTTGTAGAAAAAGAACATAAGCTCTTTACCTGTAAGTATTGGTGGCCATAACAGGTGGAAGTATCACCAATCAATATGACATGCAGGTTATTGTCACACAATAGGTTGGCCACTCTTCACATGTGAAAACTGTATTTACCTCTCTCCTGAGTAACAGACCTTCCAACTCTCTAAGAGACCCTTCCTTACAAGGGTGGCACAGTCACCCCTAACTCATTAGGCTCCAAAAAACCCCCACCTTTTCCTAACCAATTCTGGGGACATGAATTGTGCATTTGGTGAATTTTCTGGGCCTGTCTTCTATAACTGCATTTGCTATTTAATCTCTTAAAAATGTTTAGTTTAACCCATTTCATTTTGCTTACTTTTGATGACCCATCTATACTTTTAGCAATATCAAGTCTAATATTTATTTCTGATGTATTCATTCATTCATTCATTCATTCATTCATTCATTTACTCACTCATACATACACACACACACACACACACACACACACACACACACACACACTATTTTCCTGACCTCTAGTCTTGAGAACCTGTATCTCTGCTTTGTGCTCTTGCTTCACTTGAGTGCTTGCATCAAGTTAAAATGTTTGCTGTAAGTGTTGCTGGACTCAATTTGGTGTTGCATGGTTTTCAGTTATTGTTTGTTTATATCCATTTCTCTACCCCACTCCCATGTATCCTTTTTGATGATGAACTTTTGAAAGAGTCCGGTTTTTCCTGAAGTAGCTATTTATAGGCAGTATATATTGGAGAGGGATGGATGGAGCACTTTTCTAGGAAAGCAGAAATTTTCCTTAATAGCTTGGGTTTTGTCTATGGGTTTCTTTGCCTTTTACTTCTTCCCGTCCATTGCAAAATAGAGATGCTAAGTTATTGACAATGTAAAGGCTCCTCTCTATCAGACCCCCTCCTCTGTTAGCTATGGGGATTTGGCTTCTTGCAAATATAGATTGTGTCAGTCCTTACCTAGCAATGACTTCTCAGCCCTAAAAGTCCAGAGCCCTCACAGCCACAATCTGTGTCTGCTTCACTGTCGCAGGCACAGAATGTAGGCTATACCTCATGTGTGCCTCTCACTTTACAACATATGGCTTTCCAGTTCTGAGATCTGTGGCCTTGATGTCTTTTCTACGGTGCCTTCCACCACAACCCAGGCAAACTTTGGGCAAACTTTTTATAAATAAGTAATAGTTGTTTTGTTTTAAGATTTCTGTCTTTTCTAGTTTCACCAATGATGGGCTTAATGACTGTTTCTCAATTTTACTGTTTGTTATTGTGTGAAATTTTCAAGAGGCTAGTTTTATTTCATCATATTTAAATATAATTAGAAAGTGATAAATGTTTTTTGGTAAAATACTCCATAAGATTTTGGTTATACAAGTATTGTAGCTGTATAGCTCTTCTTGAACATGCTTTTTTTTTTAAAATTAAATACAGTTCACATACTATAAAACACTCTTCAAAGTGTATAATTTAATAGATTTTTAGTATATTTACAATGTTGTAATATTATGTATGTATGTAATATATAATAAAAAATACATCACCACTCTCTAACTCCAGAAAGTATTCATTACTCTATGAAGAGTTCAGTGGTCAGTTCATCTTTCTTCTCCTTCACACAACCATTAACTTACTTTTTATCTCTACAGATTTGCCTATTCTGAATGTTTAATATAAATGGAGTCATACAATATGTGGCCTTTTGTCCCTGGCGTCTTTCAATTAGCATAATATTTTCAAAGTTTATCTTGTAGCAGGTGTCTGTATTTCATTTCTTCTTATGCTGAATAATATTCAGTTGCACAAACAGACCATATTTTGTTTATCCATTCATGAGTTGATGAAAATCTAGTGTGTATTCAAGAAAACCAGAACTGAGCAGAAAAAAAAAAGTAGGCACATAACATTTATTGTAATTACTGATCACTTATAATATGTAAGACCCTATTAGAAAGGTTATTTCTAAACATAAAATACCTTTAAGGTATGTATTATATTCCTAATCAGAAACTAAAGGTCACAGAGGTGAAGTGTTTGGCCCAATGTCAGAGACCTAGGATGAATGGGCACAGACTATCTCTAGGTGTGGAACATCTGAAATTTATGCTTTCTCCATTATGGTTGGCTGACTTTTGCTACAGCAGCCTTTCTCACATACACGCCTACAGAGGTACCCATGATATGGAGGTGGGCTACGGAGTTGTATCTTAATTAAGTCATTCCTAAAAACATGTAAAAAATGGATAAATATCTTGGCACACTGGTAAACTCAACTTTAAAGGTACAGAGATTTATGATCTCCATATGATGAGTATGATCTTTTCCCATTAAAATTATATGGTCCTTGAAGCTATGTGACATCCTAAAATATTTATTAAAAAGTGAGAGATAACAGAAATTATTTCCAAACTCCCAACTCTGCTAATGCTCTGGAAATAAGAAAGAATAAATCCTTCTACGACTCATCCACACATGGTTTTTTTGTGTGTGTGTTTTGTTCGCTTTTTGTGATTTTTTTCCCGGTTGTTTTTCATTCATATAACCCTCTTAAATATATCTGTTAGTGAATCTAAAAGTTTCCTGCTCAGCTTTCATCAGTAGCAGCTGTAGCAGCATCAACAGCAGATGGGGTGGATGACAGAGAGGACCCGGAGAACTCTGAACATGAAAGTGATGTGGCATATGAAGGAGGCCAGTGGTCAGGTGAGAAGACAGATGGGAGAGCAGAGGGCTCTAGGAAGGGAAGGACTTTTCCATTTACCGTCCTATGAGATGAAAGAATCTTAACAGTGATATTTCTTATTTTAGCAGATCATCTTTTAAGGCCCCCTTTCCAAACTGAGTAAAGGATTCGCTTTGGAGAATAGCAATTTTGTATTCAAAATGAATGCATATACTTCATTCATCCCTTCATTCCTTCATTTATTTATTTTAAGAGAGAGTGAGAGAGTACTGAATGGGGCAGGGGCAGAGAAGTGGATTCCCCAGCTCTGTACAGAGCTCGATCTCATGAACTGTAGATCATGACTTGAGCAGAGATTAAGAGTCGGACGCTTACTGACTCTGACACCTAGGAGCCCTTATTATTATTATTATTTTTGTGTGTGAGAGAGAGAGAGAGAGTGGGGTGGCTGCAGAGAGAGAAAGAAAGAAAGAGAGAGAATCTTAAGTAGGCTCAATGCTGAGTGCAGAGTCTGATGTGGGACTTCATCTCATGACTCTGGGATCATGACCTGAGCTGAAATCAAGAATTGGCCACTCAACCAACTGAGCCACCCAAGCTGATTTTAAATTGCACTGGTTTATTCGACAGGAATCACTGATTCACAACACTGGTTTAAAAGCCAAAAGGGGACTTAATGACTCATGAGTGGAGCTATCCAAGGGGGAAAGTCTAACTTTAGCTTTTGTTTGACTTAGCGCCTTAAACCTGGTCATCAAAACCTCTCCAATTCTCAATAAGCAAAACAGATTGTTAGTAGCTCCACACTTAACATATCTACCTATTCACTCTAACAAGAAGTTTTTTCTTATTGCTGGGGCAGAAAAGTCCCTGACTGGTGAAGCCTGGGTCCTGGGTCCTGGGTCCTGTGCTCATCCCTGAACCAATCACTGTGGTTGGGGGAAGGTAACTGTATTTTATCCAACTCTAGGTCACATGCTCATCTTTGGTGTTAATGGTCAACAAGATCTACCCCATCTGTGGTAGGGACGCTCCATGAACTGCAAAGATTTTCCACAGCAGGAGTGAAAAGAAAAGCTAGACAGGAATATATGACAATAGACATTCACACTAATTGCTATGCATTTATTTCTATCTTGCACACATTCTTAAGAATCTAAGGCTGATGAATGTATCCAATTTTGTTTTTTCCTTTGTGTATACACTTAAAATGATAATAATGGGTAGCATTTGTTATATGCCTACTATTGGCCCTTCTGCCAAGCATTTTATATATGCTTTCTGGTTTGAATCCTATAAAAGCCTTACCATTATTACCATTTTACAAATCAGGTCACTAAATTTTAGAGAGGTTAATTTGCTCAAGACTACTTAGAAAGCAAAACTGCTGCAAAAGAATTGATCCTACTTAATGGTACAGATCTTGTCATTCTAATTTCTGTAAATGGTCAGCATACACATGACACTGTCATTAGTACTCTGAGTGCACATCTAGGGTAACATCAACAATAACGATTAGCAGAAGTATTATGACATAAGTAATAATACCATTAATTACTAACATTTACTGAACACTTACTTTGTGTCAGCCAATAGCATTCCTTTTCTGTACAGTAGCCACAACGATTTTTTTAAAACTGTCAATCAGATCAGGCCATCCTCTGTTTAAAACTCCTTGTTAACCCATTCTGCATTTAAAATGAAACCCTAGCCTCTCACTATGGCTTAAAAGGCCTCTCTTCCCTCCCTAACACCAACTCACACTCCTCAGTCCTCTTACTCATTTTGCAACACATGGGGTTCTCTCTCAGCTCAGCACACTTGCACTTGCTGTTTCATCTTCTGGAAAGATTTCGCCCTTCTTTTGGTTGTTGGCAGGGCTGATTTATCATCATCCAGGTTGTAGACAGTCTTCCAGGACCACCTGTCTAGAGCAGCCGAACCCCCTGCCAGGACCCTTACTCTCTCTCAGGTCCTCTCATTTGTTTTGAAAGGGTAGAGAAGAAGTCACCCCAAAATATGTCATTTTGAATTGAAGTTATTTAAGAAACAGCCAGCACAAGAAGTCTGACCCTTCTTTGTCCCCCTGAAAATACATCTCCCAGGTGAAAGAGACCCTCCCTGAACCAGGAGGAAAGGAGACACACGTCCTTATTGCCAGAGATGGGTAACTTTTCAAGGCTGAGAAGGATGTACAAATTGTTATTTCTTTAAAAAATTTTTTAATGTTTTATTTATTTTTGAGAGACAGAGACAGCATGAGCGGGGGAGGGTCAGAAAGTGAGGGAGACACAGAATCAGAAGACAGGCTCCAGGCTCTGAGCTAGCTGTCAGCACAGAGCCAGATGTGGGGCTCTAACCCACGAACCGCGAGATCATGACCTGAGCCGAAGCCAGACGCTCAACTGACTGAGCCACCAGGCATCCCCCATGTTATTTCTTTACTAATTTACTATTCAAAGCCCAAACCTCTTTGTTGTATCCATTCTTCAGAAATTTATTGTTTCTTTGTCTAAAGGTATATAAGCTACCTTCTTTGAGTCTCACATTTCTATGAGCTCCTGCACATACAAGCTTAAATTTGTTTTTTTTTGTTAATGTTTTATGTCAATTTCGTTATTAGGCCAAACAACTTAGAAGGGAAGAAGGGAAAAGTTTTCCTACCCTTCAGATTCTTTAATGGTTCTTTATTTTATTTTAATTTAATTTATTTTATTTTAGAATGAGAGAGCACACAAGAAGGGGACAGCAGCACAGGGAGAGAGAGAAAGAACCTTAAGTGGCTCCACGCTCAGTGTGGACTCCAACACAGGGCTTGATCCCATGACCTTGGGATCATGACTTGAGCTGAAATCAAGAGTCAGACACTCAATCAACTAAGGTACCCAAGTGCCCTTCCTTCATGGTTCTTATAGTCTGTAAATGTCTACCTTCTGTTGTTCATGTTTCTTAGTACTTTGAGCAAAGGGCCAGGCACATCCTTGGCACTCAGTATGTTCTGAAGACAAGATTGTTCACAGAGCCTTATAAACTGCACACTATTAGAATCTCACATTATACCAGTAAGAAATGGGGAGCTGGATGAGCTTAGGTAAAGTATCCAAATACCAAACAGCTAGTGAGTGACAGAGTCCACATTCAAAGGCTTATAACCAGACTCCTGACCCTACATACTTACTGACCTTACTGGTTTGGGACTTTCCTAGATCCTGCCTAGAGCTGGAAGAAATGTGTCCCTAAACCACTTCCCACCGTGGGGAAAAATGTTGATTGCTTATCTATTTAAGAGTCATTTGGAAAGTATAAAGCAGGAACTTTTCTGCCGTCAACTCTTTCTAGAAATTTTCTTTCTTTTGCAGAACTATTCTTGGCACTTTAGTGACTCAGTATCAACAGCATGAATTTTATTACAACTGTTCAATTCCTGAAAATATTTCAAGCTCTACAAAGCACTGCTAAATATAACAGGAATTATATAATGGATGAAATCTTCCTTATTGAGGACCTCCAATTAATCCATTATCTGAATATGAATAGGCCAGATGTGGTTTTATGCTGCCTCCTTCCTCCCTTCCCCCCTACTCTTGTAAAAAATGGCATGTCTCAATCTTCATGCTAACGCCGGTATTTATTTTCTAGCTTACATGAAGAGACCAGCTAGTCATTCCTAATTTCTTTGTAATTATCTTTTAAATAAGAACCAAAGCACTCTTTGCTAGTCTTCCTGTCCCAAAAATATGAAATTAACCCTGTTCATGAGCAGAATGATTTCAAAAGGAGGTAGGGACCCGAAGGCTGGAGTTGTTTGGGCTGTAACATCATGGAGTTGGGATACAGTCGTATAAGGGAGAAGGAGAGGAAAGAAGGGAATACTGAGTCTCTACCTTATATCAATCACTTGGTATCCATGTTCTTATGTAATTTACTCAAAAACCCAAGTAGGGCATTATTATCGTTGTTTCAATGAGGAGGAAAAAGGTTCATAAAGATTATATAAATTTCCTAAAGGGATAAAGATAATATTTGTTGGTAGAGGTGGGATTCAAAGTAAGGTGGCATGGCCATTTATGTCATGCCAGAAGATGGCACCAGGGAGGTGCCAAGGACAAGTCAGAACTTGCCTGGGTGTCAGTGTTCCAATCTGGATAAAGAGATGGCAGGAAAAGAGTTTCTAGAGGTTCCCTTCACATAAACTTTCATAATTCTTCATGGCTCATTGTTCACAACATATCCATGGAGTCTGGTTTACCCATATGCTTACCAAATCAGCCTGAAGCACCCTGCAGGTTATATGGGGAATGGCAGAGAGAGCAAGTGGGCAATAATATAGAGAAAATGAAGGAATGCTTGCTCACGACAGAAACTAAAAGGCACTTGTGAATAAATGAAAAAATCCTGATGTAACCGAGCTGATCCTTGGCAAGATGATGAGATATTCAGAGTTTGCTTTGGGTTTTTTCCTCCCTCCTCCTCTACACTTTCCCAACAGGCCGAGCACCAGTGAAACCCCTTTTTCTGAAATGCCGGCCCATAGTTTCCTTCCCTTTCTAGAAAGCATGGGAAGGTCAGGAGAAGCAAAAAGAGGTAGGCAGCAACAGAGGGCAAGAATAGGGTACCACAAGGTGCTGCTGTTTGTGACCTGTGCCCATCAGAGGCACTTAGTAAGGAGGGCGGGTACAAACACTAGATGCCATTCACCTGCTCCGTCACAGCCTGCCTTTGTAATGTGGTCTGAGTGGAAGGCTGTCAGACTAGGTGAGTAAAAATACAGGATGCTCAAATTTGAATTTCAGATAAACATTAAATAATTTTTTAGTATGTCCATGTAACATTTGGAATCTATTTTTCAAAAAAAATTTATTCATTGTTTATCTGAAATTCAAATATAACTGGGTGCCCTGTATTTTACCAGGCAACTGAATGTGAGTCTCATTTTTAAAAACAATAAAGCATCCTGATAATATCACTGGCTTGTCCACAGGAGGGAATTAAGAAAATCCTCCTGGGGGCACCTGGATGGCTCAGTCAGTTAGGCATCTGACTCTTGATTTTGGCTCAGGTCACCATCTGGCAGTTTGTGAGTTTAAGCCTCACGTCCGGCTCTGAGCTGAGAGTGGGGAGCCTGCTCAGGATTCTCTCTCCCTCTCTCGCTGCCCCTCCCCTGCTTGTGCTCTCTCTTGCTCTCTCTCTCTCTCTCACTCAACATAAACAAACAAAAAACAAAAAAGAAAATCCTCCCCAGACCGCGATTCCAGTCAGCCCGTGGTTCAATGCCATTCTGGGACTTGGAAGCCGCTGCCACCCGAGGTTGTCTGGGGCATGTGACATTTGAAACTTGACACACCAAAAGAACACGAGAGATAGGGAAGAGAGGAAGGAGCTGAGAGGATGGATTCAAGGTCTCCGTGCCTCTGCACCCCGCTCATAGGCTGCAATAATACTGCTCATTTCTCACCCCTCCCCTCCCTGCTCGCGGGCCCCTCCTCCGCTTACCACCTGGAACCCCTGCACGGGTAATTTTATAGTTAGGAAACAGGGTGCCTGCCCTCCAGTCAAGGTGCAACCATCACTCCCACATCACTTATTCTTCTCCCGCATCTTCTCAAATCCACAGGATCTCACCGTGCATGCAATGGGATAAGAGTGTTATCCATCAAGTGTTCAGAAATAGCAGCCCTGGAAGCCATCAAGCAGTCATCAAACATTTAAACACGCTTAAACACAGTTGCAGATACCGTACTTTCTCATAAAAATAATTCTCAAGAATAAACATTTGCCTTTTCCCACACTGTGGTTTATGCAAAAGAGCCTGCTTATTCCTGTCTTCAGGTGTCAGGTGAAAAGTTCTGAAAGGTGCTGGGGAGGTAGTGAACGTTTGCCTGAATATCCAGGCAAGCATTAACATTTTTTTTTTTAATAAGCTCTTCTTCAGAGATTCAGCCGGGGCTCAGAAGGAGGGAGGAGACACAGACCTTTGGATAACGTTCCTCAGGAAACTTCTTTTCCTTCTGGCCTTGACCTCCCATCATCATGAAACGTTGCTTGGTTAAGCTGGGCTTCACAGGAATGCTCCCAAAGGGGCTGAAGAGCCCCATGAGGAAATGATGCCTCTTGGACCCAATGGAGCAGATTTCTAAAGGTGCGCTTTCCCTTTGGCAGGTTGGCTAATCTGATTGCCGTGGCAGGTGTCATTGGGTGAGGCCCTTTAGCTCACTTTCAACAGGTGGCCAGGTGGCTGAGTGACAGTACGTAGACCCCGGATCTCAGTCAGGCTGAGACTCAGCTTCCCTGCTCCTCCCCTTCCTCCCAGAGCAAAGAAAGACGTTGACACCAGGCAAAACGAGTGAGATGACTGCACGTCCCCCCCCCACAGCATGGCTGTCAGGGCCGAGTGCATCCACCAGCCAACGGTGCGGCAACAGAGACGCTTCCTTTTACAGAGCTCAAGCGTTTCTCTTGAGGTGACTTAACATTCAAATTTTTAAAAGAAATGTATAATGGGGCGCCTGGGTGGCTCAGTCAGTTAAGCGTCCAACTTCGGCTCAGGTCATGATCTCACTGTTCGTGGGTTCGAGCCCCGCGTTGGGCTCTGTGCTGACACCCAGCTCAGAGCCTGGAGCCTGCTTCAGATTCTGTGTCTCCCTCTCTCTCTGACCCTCCCCTGCTCATGCTGTCTCTCTCTGTCTCTCAAAAATAAATTAAAAAACATTAAAAAATAAAAGAAATGTATTAGTGACAGTTATATAATGCCTCACATTTAGAAAGTCACTTTAAAAATTTTTTTAATGTTTATTTTTGAGAGAGAGAGACAGAGACAGAGTGTGAGCAGAGAGAGAGGGAGACACAGAATCTGAAGCAGATTCCAGGCTCTGAGCTAGCTGTCAGCACAGAGCCCGGCACAGGGCTTGAACTCACAAACTGCAAAATCATGACCTGAGCTGGAGTCGGAAGCTTAACCAACTATGTTATCCAGGTCCTCCAAGTTGCTACTTTTTTTTTTTAAGGAATCGATTCCCTTCCTATTATACATATGACTATTACCATTGGTCTTATATTTCATGGAAAATAAAGCATTCTGAAGTTATGTGTTTGAGTTCAAAGATGCCAAGATGCTGTACCACGAAAGCCTCCAGCTCAACTCCAGGTTGGATGATAAAGTTCAGGAGGCAAA
The DNA here is from genome assembly GCF_006229205.1 of Suricata suricatta. NCBI lineage: Eukaryota > Metazoa > Chordata > Mammalia > Carnivora > Herpestidae > Suricata > Suricata suricatta. The sequence continues at coordinate 94,468,467 of NC_043710.1, forward strand.
GCAAAATGAAGGCCGCCCTCACTGGTGCAGGTCAGTGGTGAGGAATCCATGAACAGACTGAGAAAACGTGGAAATCAATGAGCTGCGGTTTCTCCTATCGGGTAACAAAGCATATCCTTAAATCCCTGCAAACTCTTTACAAATGGTGACTGACAGATCTAACGTCACCTTAATTTGATCATTATCTGAAAGAAAATTTTAAGCATGTGCATTTATGCCATGAATTTGAGACACTATTTTTTGTCCCTCAGAATGCGTTAAAGTCCACCTCAGTGGTTATATAATGAATTAGCTGCAGATTTTTTTCTTCCTCATTTGTTATTATAAACTTAGCACTTAATTTTTAATTTCAAGAGATATAGATTGAATCTTTATTTTATGACTTGCAAGATAGGCTAGATACTGGTATTTATTCATATTTGGTGAAAAGATGGATTAAAATACACTTTTGATGACATATGGCCCTTTGTAGGAAAGTGGATGGACCTTGAGGGTGTCATGCTGAGTGAAGTAAGCCAGGCAGAGAAGGACAGAAACCATATGTTTGCACTCATAGGTCTCGCAGGAAAACAAGAGAGACCTAATGGAGAACCAGGGGGAGCAGAGGAGGGAGAGAGAGTTGGGGAGAGAGAGGGATGCAGAACTTGAGAGACTATTGAATGCTGAAAATGAACTGAGGGTTGAAGGGGAAGGGGGAGGGGGGAAAAGAGGTGGTGGTGATGGTGGAGGGCACTTGAGGGGAAGAGCACTGGGTGTTGTATGGAAAACAATTTGACAATAAAATATTATGGAAAAAAAGTATAAATAAACTTCTGCAACTCTTAAAAAAATAAATAAATAAAAAAAAATCTCTATCCACTTATTTTAAATTTGTGTGTTGATCTGCCAGCTCTCTGTTTTTTCTCATTTCTGGAGAAAGGAGTGAATTGCAGCTATCAGTAAAGATCTTACCATTTCTTAACTGCTTTATCATAATGAAAATATTTTCGATCAAGTGACAAGGAAGAAGGATAGAGATTGTTACAAATCCTGAGTTTAGTACCATAACTTTTTCCAGTGAAAATGGATCTCTATTTGCATCCCAACCCTCCCCCCATCTCCCCTCCATGCCCCCAATCTGCCTTCTAACCTTGGAATCAAAGAAAAAGGACTCTGAGCTCTTAGGCCATAGAGATAAAAACATAATTAAAAGTTGCCCCCACACTTTATTGTTTATCTTCACCCCTCTGGTCCCAGACTTGGATAAGATTTTCTATTTCAACCAGGACTAAGGGATGAGTTTTAAAACAGTCCTCCAAGATTGATGGAAATGTAAAGCAAAGATCAAAGAATTGAACTCATGGATGAATAAACAGAAAACAGTAATATTAGATCCATGGAAAGTATTCCTGGCACACACATTAAAAAAAAAAAAAAGAAAACACTATAGAAAGACAGAAGAGGAAATACCTCCTTAATATAGATTTCAAAAAAATAATTTCTACCAATAGTTATTTTTTAAAATTAGGTAGAACAAGACTGCATCAATAGAAATGATCATGGCACAAAAATTGAAATAGATCAAATAAAATTAACATTGAAAACAGTTAAAAAGTAACAGATAGAGATTATCTGAAGTTATATAGAAGATAGTTGTGAGACATAAGCAAAGAATCCAGAAAAATGTGAACAAAAATGATGAAAGTAGGGACAGAATAAGGAGACCTATTTGAAAATTAACCAAAGTCTCTGAATAATAACAGTTATTAGACTCAATAATTAGTGATACATGAGGACAAAAATTCCTTTAAAGCCCTGGTAATCCCTGATAGTTTCTGACTGAATTCTAAATATCTAAATATTTAAGTTCTGAATATCATATATATGTATATGTGTATGTGTGTGTGTGTGTGTGTGTGTGTGTGTGTGTGTAAACTGCTATTTTCTTGGCCTTTTTTTCCATGTTAAATACCACCTACTTTTTTTTCCATGAAAGGTGGAGATTGAACTCCCTTGATTCTGTTCAATACATACTCACTTTCCTTACCTCTATTTTCTTCTGTCTAATATAACTGTTATAGTTAGGAGTAAGATCAATACACAGCGTTATTTTATTACTGGTCATTTGTATCAGGCCACTCTGTTACCCACTCTAGAAGCTGTTAGCACCTTCCCTTCAGTCTCAAATTATATGAGGACCTGAATGAGACGAGTGTGTTTCCTTCTATTCATTGTGCCAAACTGTCTGTGGATCTGTTCACTTTGGAAATTCTTATACTTGGAGTCTCTGAAATTTTTAGTTTTCTCTTTTCTCTTTTTGGAATTCCTATCATTTGGACATTGGGTGTCATACACTGATTTTGAATTTTTTCCACTCCTATTTTTTCTTTCTTTGCTGTTAGGTTGCAGCTGTCCTTCTTTTTTATATTTCTTTTTGTCATCTTATTTTTACTTTTCAAGAGCTCTTTGTTTTTGTCATTCTCTGAATATTACTGTTTAGTGGTGTTCTGTTCTTGTTTCATACATATATTGCATCCTCTCTTATCTCTGAACAAATGTGTTTTGAAATATTCTTTGGCTTCCTGAACTGAAATCGTTGTACTCCAAAATTATTTTCTTTTTGGTTTTATTTGGATGAATAATTTTCCAGTTGGGGCATTTCACAAATTCCTCATGGGATGTCTGCTAATATTTTTAAATAAGGCACTAAAAAGCTGACCAGAAGGTGATTACCATTCAATATGTAGAATTTCATTTCACAGTCTGTTTTCATCATGGCACATCTTCCCTAAACTCCACTTCATGTCCTCAAGTCTAGAATATATTTGCATTATTCTCTTTAGAATATATACACCCAGATTTGCACAGAGTGGGACATGGACAAATGCTGACTTAGGAAAAGGAACGGTGAGCGTGAATTTTTATTTATCTATTTTTTTGAAGTATACTTTCAACCAATATACCCATTTCCAGCCCTTTTCAATGGAATTGGTACCTCCATTCGTGAACCTTCTTGGTGGGGTCTAGGCTTCTAATCACCACTCCTTTGGTCCAACTTCTTGTTGCTACTTGGCACCAGCTCCCTCTGTTCTGTGAAGTCAAATCCTTAGAATCTCCCTGCTTTGCAGCCCCCCCCCCCCACCATTTCACTGCCTCTCCTTTCCCACTGTTCAAGTAATTTTGTGACCATGCCTCACCATTTATTTATCCATTTACCTGTCATTTTAGGGAGGTTATTGGAGGAAATGGTGGTGAATAAAGATGTTCAGTTATTTTTATTAAACTAATAGTTTAAATGTTTTACATTAAAAAAATAGAATCCTATAATTATTGATCTAAGGAAGGTAAGGAAAAAAAGATGAATTACTTATACTGGATTAAAAAACTTAGGGTAGCTTTGAATTCTTCTGCAATTACAAATTGGTTTGGTTCTGTACTATCTTAAGGCCGAATTCTTTCCTTCTCATCTTTGCTTCTTAGATAATGTCATTTTTGCCCTTAAATTTCTTGATTAAATGGAACTCTTAGGTCAGGCCCTTGGTTTCCAGTTAGGCCACATTTATGGGTTACTAAGGAAGGCTCTCTGCCACAAAATGACCTTAACATAGTCTGACATTCTGTCCTTTAATAGTGGAATATACACTTAGTGTCTCGAAGGCTTTTAAAATTTGACAAATCTACTTTAAAATGTACATGTCTATGGATGGGAGAAGCTCCCAGCTATTAGCAATTATGAAAGTCAAGAAACCCCAGAGCCAGAGGGAAAGGCAGCTGCTCACATGCACTGACCTTTCACATTCTAGAATTTTTGGTTTTGACTTTTACATTGTATTCCTTTAATTGAGCCACTTACCTTAGGACAATGCTTTGACTCTGACAAGCATTTTTTGCTTCTGTTATTTTAAAGTTTGGCTTCTGACACAGTTTCTTCTTGTAGCCATTTTCCAGTGCTTTTGTAATTTCTTCCTATCAGCTTAAGCTCACACCAGTTGGGCATTTTGAACTGACTTGAAAGCTATTTTAGACTTAATTGTTCATGTTTTCCCTCAATCATCAACTCCAGGCCAGTGGGTCCTCTTACTAGACCATATCTGTTCCTTGATAAATCTTTCACAGATGACTCATATTAAATAAGTAATGCAGACTTTTTTAATAAAACACTACTCTGATTCCTTGTCAGCATTCTTACTCATTCCTAAATAAGTGTCACATTACAATAGCTGCGTCACACACACACACACATGCACACACACACGCACACACACACAAATGTGGGAAGGCTAGCTTAATCAATGTAACAAAGAATTAAAGTATTAGCAACCAAATTCCCAATCTAATATAAAACTGTTTGAAATTTTAAAACTCTTTGTGTGAAATGGGAAAATCTCTGAAATCAGTTGCTTTAGCTTAGGAGGACACAACCTCTCATGTGTATTATTCTATCATACACTGACACACATCCAGTCGTTTTTTTCTCCCAAAAGAGTCATTTTTATGTTCTCCTTGAAAAAAGGCAAACTGCTGTGTTCCAGTCATTTAATTGAAAATACCTTTGCAATGATCTTCACATCTAACTCATTTCCCCAGTGGTTTTCATACAGGATGAGTTTTCGAGTAAGGCATACCTTTCAACCATTCAAAGAAGCAACTAGTGGCTAAAAGAACGAAGACCATTAACTTACCACCAGCTAGTACCATGCTCTTGGGATTTTAAAATTGTGCAATCATCCATGTAAAATTATTTGTAAGTTTTCTCTCTTCCAACTAATTTAGTTAGCTATGACCTAGTGACCCTCTTGACATCTCTAACCATCCCTATATCAAGATCTCCTTGTGCCTATTGTCATTTTTCTGTGCAAGGGTACATGAACAAATTACATTTTATCTCCTTTTTGGTACAGTTCATGGCTTAAGATAGATTTTAGGAAGGTGATTCTGCTTCTTTTTCCTTTAAGAAAACACGTGTCATTCCTGAAAATAGTCTAGTTTGTGTGTGGTGTGGTGTCTGTGGAACACAGGTGTGGTGTCTTAAATGGAACTAAGAACACTTAATGTCCAGAAAATTGTGCTTAAGATAAAGATAGCTTTAAATCATAATATGCCTCTAATAATTAGGTTTATAATCTTCAAAGTCTCAGTGAAACTGTTTTAAGAGGTTATATTTATGTGGATCTATTAATTAGGATGTTTACTTAACATTTCCCGTGTGTGTAATGCATGAGTGGATCACCAATCTACATCACCAATCTATACCACAAATAAATGTCACATCAATAATATGTAAGTAAAAAATACCTTCTCCATTAAGTTTCCAAACATTGCAAATGAACAGGTTTGTTAATTTTTATGCTCAAATTTCAGATTACTTTCATCTTCAAATATACTTTAAGGCTTTTGTAAATCTCGGAAATGTCAAACATACAAGACAGGACAGAAGTATGCTCTGCTGTAACCTTCAGGATACATTTCTGGGGAATAGCACCAGTTAGAATCGCCTCTTTCTTCAATTTACCAACTGTACTGTAAGCTTGCTGTAAGACAAGGACCACATCTACATTTTTGAAGCCTCAAACAAAACTCATTAGAAGAGAATGTTAAAGAGAATGCTCTTTATCTGGAAGGTATACAATGTGTGTTGCTTAATTAATGAACAATTATGATGGAAATAGCACTTTAATTTATTTAGCTGTTCATGAAGAGTGATCTAAAATATTGCTCAGAAAAGTGTATGGATTTAATTACCTCAATTATGTCTTAAGGCAGTTAAAAAAATAATTAACTTTTCCTGTAATTTTATTGTCACATTAGCATGTATAATAAATAACTTTTGTTATGTTTTATGAAGTATATCACGCATAGGATTCTCATATGCATAAAATGCTGTGTGCATACATCTATGCATATGTATTTGCGACAACATGGATGGACCTTGAGAGCATCAGGCTAAATCAAACCAATCAGAAAGAGAAAGACACCATATGATCTCTCTTATAAGTGTAATTTAAAAAATCCAAAACAAACCCTAAGAAACCAGACCTCATAGATAAAAAGAACGGATTGGTTGTTGCCAGAAGTGGGAGAAACAGTTAAGAAATGAGCGAAGGATGTCAAAATATAAAGAAACAAACCACAAACAGTAACACATGTAGCTAGAGGAAGATAGTTGTTCTAGATATGACTATGTTTGCATATACTTGAAGAAGTGCAGAGAAATTCAGTGAAAGAGAAAAAGACTCTTACACCAGAAAGGTAGTATATATTTAAATCCTGAACAGGATGCATTAGCAATGGATTCTAAAAACAACCTAATGAAGAGGGAGTGTTTAATCCCATTTAACAGATGACTACACAGAGTTTTAGCAAATGTAGAGCTAGGAAATGATAGTGCCCAGGTTCAACCCTATTTCCTATCTGAACTGTAGAGCCCATGCTTTTTTGTTATAAAAATTCTTTCAAATATAGTAAAATTATATAGCAAATATTGTTATGATTGATATTCCTTTTAAAAATAATATTTATATTCCTAATATTAGTGTCATAAACATAAATTAATAAAATACAACTATCAAAGAATCTATTTTAAAAGAAGCAAGTTAAAAATAATTTTTCAATGACATAAGTTTTAAAATTAATGAACTTGTTGGATGTATTTTAGTAAGAAAGTTGTATCTAATATATTTGTAAAGAAAAACAATCTTAGTAAACACTAAAGAAGTACCCAATGTTTTTATTTGTAAAACTTTGGAAATTTTATTTTTTAATTAATTATTATTTTTTTTTTTTGAGAAACAGAGACAGCGCGAGCAGGGGAGGGTCAGAGAGAGAGGGAGATACAGAATCTGAAGGAGGCTCAAGGCTCTGAGCTAGCTGTCAGCACAAAGCCTGATGTGGGGCTCGAACCCACCAACAGTGAGATCATGACCTGAGCTGAAGTCGGATACTTAACCGACTGAGCCACCCAGGCGCCCCTGGAAATTTTATTTTTAGTTGAGTATAGTTGACACCCAATGTTACATCACTTTCTGTTGTTGGACATGGTGATTCCATTTGTCTGTAGGTCATGCTGTGCCCACCACAAGTTGGCTATCACCTGTCACCACTATACATGCTGTTACAGTGTCACTGACTTATTCCTAAGCTGTACCTTTTATTCTGAGACTCATTCATTCTGCAACTGGAAACCACATTCATTCTGCAACTGGAAACCTGAATCTCCCACTGCCCTTTGCCCATTTTGACTGTCCTACGCCTCTTCCCTCTGGCAATCATTCATTTATTCTCCGTATTTAGAGGTGTGAATCTGCTTTTTGTATGTTTATTCATTTGTTTTGTTTATTAAATTTCACAGATGAGTGAAATCATATGGTAAAAATATCTTTTTGATTTAGCAAGCATTATGTAGGAAACCTTTCAAACAACCTTGAGTAGAAGAGAGAAAGTATCTTACCTATAGTAATCGACCAAAATACATTTACAGTTAAAAATTACCTTTGTTGATAGACTTGATTATATCTCAGACCTTTTTATTTTACTTTATTTTATTTTTTCATTTTGGGCCCAGAGTTCAGTTAACTACTACTTCCTACCTCTTGATGGCTGGGGTCACTGATGAGATTAACGAAGTGCACTAATGTGTGTCCATCCTGCAAGTACCTAGTTTTCTCAGATTGTCCTAAATCTCACGGAGATCGCCTCAGCTCTTCAATAGGCATGCAGAGAAGAAGCTCTATCTCAACATCTTGCCCACACTGCCATTCTGGCTCTGCTTTCGGTTTTCTACCAGCAGATGGATTCTTGCTCTTGAACACCACCCTCTGTTTGTCTGTTTTCTGTTCTTACGCTCCATTCTGCCACTGACAGTGTCTGGACCTCAGATGCCCTGTAAGTTTGTTTTGGGTCATTGACCAGACTGATGAATCTCCTTGATGGGGAGGCGTCTGCCCATCTGGACCCAGGCCGGCCGTCTGCCCATCTGGGCTTTTGTTAAGTCATTCCCTTTCTTGGATCTCCACTAATTGCCTGCCTTGTTCTGCTCAAGTTGGCATCCCAGATGCTGGCCTTCTCTTCAGCTCTGCCTTACAATACTGATATTCTGCAAGTCTTTCCCCTTGTGACTCATAGCCAGGTAGCACACTCTTAGTATTGTAAACAACCTTAGTTACATACCATGAAATCTTTCCCTGCACACTTCTAGGTGATCAGAAGCACTAGAGCCACCAAGGAACTCAATCTCATTTTCATTAGACTTACTGTTAGAAAGTTCTTTCTTACTTTGAATCAAAATTAACCTCCTGATAGTTCATTCCCTGGTTGGCCTCACTAATAATGAGCATAATACTTGTGCTTTGCAATAAACAGTAGCAGCTCTTATTATTCATTACTCAAAGTTTTCAACTGAAAGGTTTTCCCCCCATGGAGAATATTGTAGTGGAAATAAGAAAATGAGGCTCACTAAATGTAGGCAACTCGCCAACTTACAGTTAGTAAATTGTGATCCTGGTATTAACATAAGCTATCTCAGTTTTTGTTACTATTTTTTCCCCAGTGATCTTGGTTTGACCCAATCACACTGTAGCTACTCACTCCAAAGGTTATAGTCTTGACACTGATTAAAAACTGCATCCCCTACATACTATCAACTTCAATTGGTCACTCTCTACACTTTACCTCCTGTCTCTCCAACCAGTTCTCTCTAGCACCATACTCCAACAATCTGTTGACCCCAATAGAGCCATCGACCCATTGTTCCTATTGCTTTTGCTCTATCCCCCACTGTCCTTATGTGTTTTCTTGCCTTATCTCTGGAAGAGATGAGAGCAGCAGAACCTCGGACTAGTACTTATCGAGAAGGTAGAGAGTGAGGAAGAGACACAGAGCAGAGCTCAGTAGGGCTGGTTTCAGGGAAAGGATAGAAACAAGGAACTGAGATCCGAGCTAGATTTTATATTCCAGAAATTTAGACACCATATTAACACACCTGAGCACAGACTGTTCAGTCAGATATACCTGGGTTAAAGTGGCACTTCTGTTTTTTACTTGCTGGATGACCTTGGCCAATTCACCCTATTTTTTGAGTTACAGTTCCTTTTTTTCTAAATTAAGTTTTTAATTTTAATCCCAGTACAGTTAACACACAGTGTTACATTAGTTGCAGGTGTACAATACAATGATCCAGCACTTCCATATATAACCCTGTGCTCATCATGATAAGTGTAATCTTAATCTCCTTCACCTATTTCCCCCATCCCCCACTCCTCCCCTCTGGTAACCATTAGTTCGTTTTCTGGAGTGAAGAGCCTGTTTCTTTGTTTGAGTTTCTTAAGAACTCAGAAGAAGGTGCTTTCTCACTCAGACATTTGCAGTTGATGTTTCTCCTGCCTGAAAAGTCTCCCATAGATGTTCTCAGGGTAAACTCAACTTACTTCAAAATTTCCCCAAAGTTGCCTCCACAGGTAACTTCACCCTCCTTCACATCCCTGTTCTCTGCTTTATCATTATTTTTTTCTTTGATAACCTATCATCTGACACATCTTTGTTATTATGTGCCTCTACTACATGAATGCGAGTTCTACGGGTATGGAATGTGTTGTTGTTGTGTGTTGGTTTTGTGTATATATGTTTGTGCTTATTTTGCTTTTATTGCTAAATCTAGAATAGTTCTTGGCACATAGTAGGTTCTCTATAACTATTGGTTAAATAAATCAATAGAGGAGAAAGAATTCAGACTTAGCCTTATCTTGTTCCAAAAATTCACTTAACTTCTGCTGCTTAGATTTTAGTCAGCAATCACCTAAATAAATGGGCTGAGCTCTATGCTGTATACTAGAAGGCATGATGACATGAAGTTTGCATTCTTTCTGGAGAGCAGATGAAACCAAGAGTAAAGAGCAGAACTTGGTCTATAATTAATTGCCAATGGTGTGGTGCTGATTACACGTCCTATGAAGGGGAAATGAGCATGATATAAAGGAATCCATTACAGTTTTAAAAAGGTGGTATAATTAAGCTGACTTAAGTGATGGGTGCTATGTAGGCAGATTATGGGAACAAAGCATGAGTTAAGTTGGAAGGATGGTGGAGACCCGACTAATTAGAATGGATTAGGAGTGAAATTAGGGAATACATTTTAATATGGAGGTGGTGATATTCCAAGAAAAAAACAGCAGTGAGACTCGATGCCGTGGTAAATTGAGAGTCAGAGACTAACCACAGACCCAAAAGCTCACTGTATAATCAAGTTTTGTGATTATCCATTTTGTAGCAACAAAACACTTTGACGTTTTGTAGGTACACACACATCATAATTATCTTCTAAAAGGGGCACACCAGTCATTAAGTGTTCACTTTGTAACCTGGCACTGACAGTGCCCTTCATTTTTGTCCTGCTTCTCACAGAAACACAAAGTTTTTAGTATTTCTTATATGTCAACACTTTTAATGCAGTGTCTCCTGCATAGTTTCTGATTTATTTTAGGCTTCTTTCTTCCCATTACCAATGGAAAAGAAAGGCAAATTACAGAAACCGTAAATCATCAGTGAAACACATGGCAACTTACCGACTGGGAGAAGGTATCTGCAAATAATATGTCCAATAAGGGGCTTAAATGCCAAAAGTATTTAAGAATTTATATAACTCAACAACAGAAAACAAATAATCTGATTAAAAAGCGGACAAAAGACCCAAATAAATAGTTTTTTTTTTAAAGAAGACATACAGATAGCCAACCGTCACATGAAAAGATGCTCACCATCACTAATCCTCAGAGAAACACAAACCAACACCATGATGAGCTATCACCTCACACCTGCCAGAATGGCTAAGATGAAGAAGATAAGAAATAACAAGTGTTGACAAGAATATGCAGAAAAATGAATGCTGTGCACTGCTGGTGGGAATGTAGACTGCAGCAGCCACTGTGGAAAGCAGTACGGAGGTTCCTCAAAAAACGAGAAGTGGAAATACCATATGATCCAAGAATTCCACCAGGAGATATTTACCCAAAAGAAACAAAACGACTAATTCAAAAGGATACACGTATCCCTATGTGTACTGCAGCATTACTTACAAAAGCCAAGATATGGAAGCAATTTGTGACAACACGGATGGACGCCGAGGGAACTGTGCTAAGTGGAATAAGTCAGAGAAAGACAAATACCATATGAATCAGACATATACATACAGAGAACAAACTAATGGTTACCAGAAGGGAGGTCTGTGGGAAGATGGGCAAGCTGAGTGAAGGGAAGAGGGAGGTAATCTTCCAGTTATGGCATACGTCATGGAATAAAAGGCACAGCCTAGGGAAGACAGTCAGTGGTAATGTAACAGTGTTGTCTGGTGAAAGGTGGTGGCTACACCGTGGTGAGCACAGCATAAAGCACAGCGATATTGAGTCACTATGTTGTATAACGGAAACTAATGCAACATTGTATGTTAACCTTATTAAAAAACAAAACAAAACTTCCATCAGCTGTTTATAAGATACGAACTACAGTAGCTAGGAAAATATCAATCTATTGCTCAGTATAAGTTTGGTACAACAACTTTAAAAATGGTCAGAGGAGGGGTGCCTGGGTGGCTCAGTTGGTTAAGTGTCCAGCTTTGGCTCAGGTCATGATCTCACGGTTTGTGGGTTCAAGCCCCGTGTTGGGCTTTGTGCTGACAGCTAGCTTAGAGCCTAGAGCCTGCTTCAGATTCTGTGTCTCCCTCTCTCTATGACCCTCCCCTGCTTGTGCTGTCTCTCAAAAATAAATAAAAACATAAAAAATTAAAAATGTTCAGAGGAAAATAGATTTTACTTGATTCACTTGAAGACACTTCATTTTGTAAGGAAGATAATTTTTCCTTCTTGTTATTTTCTTCAGTTCCCCCGTGTTGATACTCTAAGTAATTCCCCACTACTTACTTGTCTTCTCGTGCATCTCACAGGATGATGGAGGGAGAAAACCCAGATGGAGATCAACTTCACACAAAGAGAGAATGGTGAGAGGTAAATGGGGTAATTACAGTGCTTATCAAGTATGACTACTGTGAGGATTGATATTCATGAGGTGAGTTACAGTGGAAACCAGATGCCTTTCTAAAAAGATATTTATTTTTGACAGGGACAGAGAGAAGGAGAGATGGAGAGCATGAAAGCAGAGAGAGGGAGCCAGAAGACCCAAATTGGGCTCTGCACGGACAGCACAGAGCCCAACACAGGGCTTGAATTCACAAACCGGGAGATGATGACCTAAGTCAAAGTCAGATGTTTAACCAAGTGAGTGACCCAGGGGCCCAGGAAACTAGATGCTTTTAAGAGGCCAGCTCACAGTTTCTAGAGCTCACTTGTCTCCAAAATATATAATAATAATAATAAAAATAATAATGATAATGTTATAAATGATGTATAAAAATCATATATAAAAATGATCCTATATTAAAAAATAAAAGTTGTAGCATGCTTTGTAGGGCTTGGAAAGAACACAACAGTTTAACATTTAATCAACAGAAAGTACCCAAATAAGTGAACACATGCTACAAACAGCAAAATTTTGGACAATCTTGCCAAACAACGGACTGCATTTGATTGTAGGCTAATGGGTAAGCTGGATGGAATCAATGAAAACACTGACTTGCATCCTGGGGAACAAACAGTACAGAAAAGCGAGGATTTGGCTAAAGGTAAAATTAAAACAGAAGCAGCTTATATAAATGTCCTTTTAGAAAGATACAGCTTATCAAGAAATCACTGTGTTCAAATTGGAGGCTTAGAATAATGATTGGAAATGGGTCCAGGGCAGAGAGTTGGCTGACCAGCATTCTCGCATGAACTCTCTGCTAAAATGCGATTGGTCGTTTGCTCAAGCTCCTACCTTGATTTCTCTTGCTGTGAATTAGACGAGTCACTAAAAGGTGTGCCCAGGCAACAGCGGTCAAGGGCACGCCACCACCACCACTGACAGTGGCCGAGCTGATATAAAGATACAGAAAGCACCCACGTGCTCGTACCAGGCTGATTGTTTTTATTTCTGTATTTTCCTAGTGGTCGTGCAGGACTCCCACGATCTTCCCGAGTGATTCTATGTATACTGCTTCCTCTTCCTGCTAAAGGCATGCGTGACTGTCCTGTAATCAGTGGCCTCTGCAGCGATCATTTAGTTTCAGTTTTTAAAACTCACAAGGAGCTACAAAGCTCATCCTGCAAATACAGGGCAGCTCTCTTGAGTCTTATTTAACTTGGCCTCAGTTAAATACGCCCTTCCAACGCCCCCCAGCACCGTCTTTCTCGCACACTCACACACTGGTTCTTTTATTGACAAACCTGCTTCAGTTCCTTGGACATGCCAGCCTCTCCCGTACGTTTTCAGGGGTAACCGGCATGCCTTCTCTGGGAATCCCTACAAGGCCACTCCATCTGCCCCGTGCATGTGCAGTGACCGCATCTTATTCTGCCCCGATGGGTATACTTGCTGTACCATTGGATAATCACCTCCCCCTAGACCTGGAGTTCCTAACCATGTTGGTGTCAGGAGTGTGTGGAGCATTCTGGTGAAGTCTATAGTTCTGTTCTCAGGATGCTGTTTCTAAATGCAGAAGATAAATTACTTAGGGTAACAAAATAAGCCAATTATATTGAAATACAATTTCAAAGTATTAAAAGCTAAATTGATGATATAATGGGGTGCCTGGGTGGCTCAGTCGGTTGAATGTCGACTTCGGCTCAGGTCATGATCTACTGGTTCATGAGATCGAGTCCCAAGCTGGGAGCCAGCTTCCGATTCTGTGTCTCCCTCTCTCTCTGCCTGTCCCCTGCTTGCACTCTGTCTCTCTCTCTCTCAAAATATGAATAAAACATTAAAAGTAAAAAATAAATTGATGATATAATAATATACTTGCTTCTTTATTGATACATTAAGTAGAAAAAATAAATTGATGATATCATGATATACTTGCTTCTTTACTGACACATTAAGGAATAACACCTAGTGGTATGTCCACAGCAAACACCTAAAAAATCATGTCAAGCAAAAACTAAATTTTCATCCATTAAAAATAATGAAATAAGGGGCGCCTGGGTGGCTCAGTTGGTTAAGTGTCCTACTTCGGCTCAGGTCATGATCTCACAGTTCGTGGGTTTGAGCCCCGCGTCAGGCTCTGTGCTGACTGCTAGCTCAGAGCCTGGAGCCTGTCTTCAGATCCTGTGGCTCCTTCTCTCTCTGACCCTCCCCTTCTCATGCTCTCTCTCTCTCTCTCAAAACTAAATAAAAACATTAAAAAAATTTAAAAAAATGAAATGGAATTATGAATTGATCTGTGATTATTAGTGGTGACAAAGTCACAGGACTGTTAATACCTATATGGCTGGTGGCCTATATTGAATGCTAAATTTCAGTTATAGGTTAGGGAAAATAAAGGCATCATTTTTGTTTGTTTGTTTGTTTCCTCCATCCAAGGTTACAACACCTCTTCTGTGTCCCGGGTTCAGACCCCTGTGCTGGCGTGCTGGTTCCACAAGGACAGGCATCAGCTCGGCCCTTTCACCAAATCCCTATTTTTACCGCATAATCATACAGCCATGGCAGCAGACCTCAGACTTTCTGTGCCAGCTGTGGGGAGGCAGGCCTGTGAACAAGACAAAAGCCCTGTGTCATGGAGTTTTCATCCTAGTGGGAGGGGAAAGCTGTGCCCAGCGCATCATAGACACCCAGATTGTTTGTGAAACTGAATGTTCCTCTTTTGCTCTGAGTTCTTGTCGGATCAGTAAGTGCCTGCAAGCACCTGCTATAACGGTGTTCAGGCAGGTACTGAAGTTCTGAATTAATTGGCTGACAATAAAGAGGTCATTGAAAAAACTGAGACCCTTTAAAATACACATTTTTGTGACTGCCAGCTACATTTAGGGCTCCTTGATTTAGAGAATTATAATTCCTAGATCTCTGTGTCTTTGCTCATGCAATGCTCCCTTCCTTGGTCCTTGAGTGCCTGCTGCTCCTGGTTAACTACTAACATTACAAGGCTGCTGTCACCTATCCTGGGAAGATTTCTCTCCACTCCTGTCCAGGCAGCTTCACCGCCCTGGGCAGGAATCCTTACATGTTCAAAGAGCACTGTGGGCATCTTTCTATTTGTGGGCAGCTGACAGACAGGAGTGAAATTATCTGCCTGTGTATTCATATCCTCATTCTCTTCCCCTTAAACCATGACCTTCTGTCTCTGCTGGAGCTCTGAGGCCTTCAGCAAAGCTGACACACTGCTCTCCTCACTGAAGCGCGGCTTCCAAATTCCCTGTGGGAAGGAAACCCTTACAGGAGGCTTTCAGATCTGCGAGCATCCATTCTTGCTTTATTAAGGAGGTGGGGGGCATCTGGGTGTCTCTTTCAGCTAAGTGTCTGACTTCGGCTCAGTCATGATCTCGTGGTTCGTGAGTTTGAGCCCCGTATGGGATTCTGTGCTGACAGCTCAGAGCCTGAAGCCTGCTTCGGATTCTGTGTCTCCCTCTCTCTGCCCCTCCCCAGCTCACGCTCTGTCTCTCTGTCTCTCTAAGATAAATAAACATTAAAAAAATTTTTTTAAAAGAGCGTGTAAAGGTCAATTTTAAGAGGAGTATCAGAGTGTCTTCATTTTGGAGTTCTCAAAACCCACTGAGAAGCACTTTCTGAGCTCCTTACTGTTGGCTTCTATGGACTAGCTCCCTGCAGGAGACAGGAGGACGCACAGGACTGTGTCTACATATGGTGACCCTAAGGCTTGACCGCACTATCCATCTCCCTTGCTGTGTGCCCGAGGAAGGGGTAGAGCAGGGCCTGTGTGGTATGCTTGTTACTGGCTCTACCTTTCAAAGTGTGGCAGGTGACTGGCCCCAGGTAGGTACGCAAGACCAGCTGGAACTCACTCACATCTGTGTAATCTAACCTTGGCGCCCCAGGGACTAGTAGCCTACTCTTAGTTTTACTTACAGAGTTAGCCCAGTCCCTAGGACATGGTGGTTCCCAATACATGTTTCCCCAACCAAACCAACATGACTTAAGTGAGGGTGTGAGATTTGCTAGCCTGGCGGCATAAGAATCTGTTTTTCTGTGGATAACGTATGCTTTTCCTTAACTAAGAGAATAAAGGGAATCTTTGGAATCTGATGTAATTTTGGTTGTATTGTTTAAAGTCTCAACAATCTAATTCCTCGGTAAACAACAGGGATGATACCCAGCCAATTTTTGTATTTTGGACAAACTCCCAGTTGGTAAACTGGCATAAACCAAACCACATGCCCTGGGTAGAACTCTAAATAATCAATTTCGTGTCTGTCTCCTGCTCCAGACTATAACCCACTTGAAGGCAGGGTCTTAACCCACTAAATCATCTGCTGAACTCAATAGTTTGGATAAGGGTATCAATTAAAATTAAACTAGCAGGTCCCAGAAAAATAAGATGTGTAGCCATTAAGTACCTTCTCTCTTGCTGATAATTATCGGAAGAATGAAGAAAATGCCTTCAGGTATGCTAAGAGTATACGTTCCTAATTTTAAAAACTCACATTTCATAATAAAGATAGTGAGTATAAAATTATATTGGGGTAAGTGAATTTATATTAAAGTTACAATGAAAGGCTGTATTAGTTTTCTGTATGGAAAAAGGACCTAATTTATTCTTGACAAGAAATCTCTGAGAGCATTATGATATAAATGTCCAAACATTTTATGGTAAGGTGTGAAGACTTTGGTTTCATTGTTAATGCCAAAATTTTTACTTCTCATATGAACTCTTCTGCATAAACCTGGACAAAATAAATTGCATATCTGACTACGGCCATTACCCTTGCAAATTACTTTCTATATCTTCACATACTTAAAATATTTTTTTAAAAAGTTTAAGTTCTAGATTTTGATGGTGGTTTACTTCTTGATGTGTGTTATGTACTTTTATGAAAATATACTTTTTCATATTCCACAACCTGCTGCTGCTGACTTGCATCCTACAGACGAAACATTCCTATGAAACTC
The DNA here is from genome assembly GCF_006229205.1 of Suricata suricatta. Classification (NCBI taxonomy): domain Eukaryota; kingdom Metazoa; phylum Chordata; class Mammalia; order Carnivora; family Herpestidae; genus Suricata; species Suricata suricatta. Next base: position 94,485,426 of record NC_043710.1, read on the forward strand.
GGTACAACTTTATTTCTGCTCTTCATATGAGAACCAAGTATAGATTTATTTGTTGGCACCCCTACATTTTTTTCTAATGTTTATAACACATGACATTTCTAAATACCATTTCAAAAGCATTGGGTCACCTACAGGGGTGTGATGGTGCTGCTCCTGTGTTCATTTCAGCCAACACTGGATTATTTCCATGGGAACCACCTTTCTTACATGACATTCCCTGAGAATCTCTTTAGCTTTCTACGTCTCTTATTGATCGTATGGGGATAAATCCTTTTACTAAGCTTTAATGTTTTAGAACACTGATGACATTGTCCAAGTGTAATTCATTTTGGAGTTAAATATCTGTAAATGTTGGGGCACGTGGGTGGTTTGGTCAGTTAAGCATCCGACTTTTGATTTCAGCTCAGGTCATGATCTCATGGTCCTGAGATCAAGCCCTGGGTCATGCACTGCCCTGAACTTGGAGTCTGCTTGGGATTCTCCATCTCTTCCTCTCTCTTAGCCCCTCCTCCACCTGTGCATGTGCTTTCTCTCTCAAAATAAATAAATTAAGAAAACCTCTATAAAAACTTCAAATGGATAGTCAGCTGATAGCAAAACTCATATTGCTACAGCTTCTTTAGACACTGGGTGGGTCATTGTCCTTCACTCTCTGTGATCACACACTATAAAAGGAGTCAGGCTTTTTGAACACCTCAAAAGCCCTTTGAGTGGCTAATATTACTAGGAACAAGTTTCTGTGCAGATACACATTCTGGGTAGTTGAGAACACTGGACAGGCTTAGACCTTGGCACTCCATGGCACCAGTTTTGGTGACTGGTGAAGACAAACAACCATGAAGAATTCAGAAAGAGCATGAGGGCATCCTCTCTTAACAAGATGTGTATATACTGAGTCTATCATAATATTTTTAATCCTTAAAAAATAAATTAAAAAAATTCCAAGGTCTTCCATAGAAAGGCACTGTGTATTAAATGTACAACCATTGCTTTTTGAGATCAACAAAAAAATGGGCCGCTTAGTATTCATATATACAAATACCACAATTTTCCCCCCGTTAATACTGTGGGAAATACTTCTACTTTGGTAACTGTCTTTGGTATCTTAATTAATAATTCAGCTTTATGATTATTTTTGGTTGGCATACACCAAACTCAGAAGTAGAATTCTATACTAAATGAGCCAACTTAAGGGAAGAACAAAACAAAACAACCCTTGGGCTAAACCAGCAAGAAGGCCATCTGGGCTGGAACAGCGGGGCCCATCCCCCCACCCCCCCCAGACAGCAGAGGCCACGGGATCTGCTGGCGTGAGCTCGGGGTGACGGGAAGCAGGACGGAATGCTCTCGACAGGAAGAGGGCTTAGCAATGGACCGCCTGGGTTCCTTGGGGGCAGAAAAGCATGCAGATGAACAAGCCACATAAGAAGTGCATGGACGTATACAAGATTCCATAGGCAATGACCACGACCATAATTTTAACTTTAACTTGCCGCTTCAGGCCTCAGTTCTCCTCACCATCTTTTTTTTTTTTTTTTAAATCTCAAAGAACTTTTTTGATGCATCAAAGCCTTAAATTTAAAGGATCAGGAGTAACACAGTAATTCTCCTATATCTGTAACCTGGACTAAGGCCACCACTGACTGTCACATTTTTCAATTTACAGCCTTGCATTTAATCCTTTCAGTTCCCTGGCTTGAGGCACAAAGGTGAAGAGTAACGGAAGAACGGTGCACAGGGGCATTAAGGTTGTATTACAGATATTTCATATATTTTTTTTCTTAATTCTCGGTGCTTGACAGGGTAGTTTGTAAGCTGGCAAGAGAGCCACAGAGGTTGCATGCCACTTTTTGCCGTGTGGGAGAAGATAACTAAGCTCACAGATCACCTGCTGCCGGTGTCAGAAGTTAAGGGTGGGTAAGACACGTGCTCCTTGTGATCGACAGAGCTAAAGAGAGTTTCCAGACAAAGCTCAGTGAAAAGGCTGGTCTCCAAATGTTGGCAATGAAAAACCAAAGCATGACACACACCAATGGGTGTTGGCTTCTATAAAGGTAACAGATGTCTCTTGGACAGGTTAGCTGGAGAACATGGTTTGTATAGCAAAAGGACGTAAAGAGGGAGACAGAATAAAAAAATTTGGAGAAGTTCCCATTCAGCCTGTGGTTCTTACCAATGCAGGTGGAAGGGAACAATGGACGATCTTCTCTCAGATTTTAGTAGACAGTTATGCATTCTGAATCGCTAACAGCATTTCATAGCTGTGTGAGGGTGATAGAAAAGGATTCTGCATTTTCCTCCTCACTTGCAGAAGCATAAAGTCCCCTTGTGTGATTCAGACTGCCCCGATCATCCATCAATGTTGCTGTCCACTCTGCTTTAAACAGAAGTGCTTCAGAAGAAGCGGCCTATTCTTCAAATTGACATTTAGGACCGTGAAGAACACCACAATGACTTCACTTAGTGAATTTTTTGTTCTGCTTCTTTTGGTCAGTAAAGTCATCCTGAGCATCAATGGAATTAAAGACAGTCATTTACAGAATCTGCTTATGTAAGCTTAAATTTCACATCAACAGGTCAGAATATTCTTTTGTTTTCCTTTTAAGTAATGTCAACAGAAATACAGCAACAGAATCTGAATCATTGGCACTGTAATGAGCCAAGGGTAAAATTCACACTAATAACTTTCCAGCCTAAAAACCGAAGCCCAAAGAGGTAGAACTGCTTAGGGTCACAGGGCAAATCAGGTTAGGACCTAGAGGCCCAGCCCTGGGGGAGACGAGGTTGCAAGAAGAAAGGCAGAAGCAGGCGGATACACACCTCATCTCTGAACACTTTGATCATTTGTTTAAATGAGCCTTTGACTTGACATCCAGATATGTTATAACTGGTGTTATATTCTTTGTGGTCTAGGTGACTTTAGAGAAAATAAAAAGTCAATGGGAGCTAGAATAGTTAGGGAAAGCTTCCTCAGCAGGCTGAGGTCTAACATAGACCTTGAACCGTTGTAAGATTCTACCGTTGGAAGCCCAGGATTGTTTCTGTAGATCTGTATTTCATCACATCAAGGAATAAGCATCTTCATTTGTCTTGCATAACTTTTATGTCTTTTTGGTCTTGATAAAAATTATAATTTGAAGGCCATGAAGTTTATGTTCTTTGTTTAAAAAAATGCTTATTTCCTTTTGGGTTGATTTTACTTTTAGAATAAGGGGAGAACCGATTAGATACTTTCAGCTACTTCTGGGTGATGAGAAATGTCTAACTTCACATCTGATTGTAGACATTTCAGTCCTAAACCCAAATTCCCTTTAGCTTGAGAATTCCATCATCCATCAGTCAATTTTCTTATACTGTCTAGTCTTTAAATAAACATATTTTTATCAGAACTATAAGTTTGCTAGGGCTTTATTAGATGGTTATTTCAGTACCTGAATCCTAGTTTTTTATCCAACCAGTCATGGAGATATTGACTAATGCTGGAAAGCCTTTCTTTTCCTATCATTTATCACATGGATATTCACAGCCCCTCACTGAAGATAACAGTGACATTGAACATCTTTTTTTTAATTTTTTTAATGTTTTATTTATTTTTGACACAGAGACAGAGCATGAGAGGGGGAGGGGCAGAGAGAGAAGGAGACACAGAACCGGAACAGGCTCCAGGCTCTGAGCTAGCTGTCAGCACAGAGCCTGATGCGGGGCTCGAACCCACGAACGTGAGATCTGACCTGAGCCGAAGCCGGAGGCTTAACCGGCTGAGCCACCCAGGCACCCCAACATTGAACATCTTAATTCTATTAATTTTAGAACCATCACATAGAGTTATATGGGATTGTTATTTATAAGATTTTTAATGCCATTTTAATACAGCATAATTGCAATGTCTCAAATAGCATTTTGGGGATGTAGTTATTTAATTTTTATTGATTGTTATTTTATTATTGATAATAGTATTTAGTATAAGTGTTACTGATCAAACGTAGACTAATTCCATGTGCTTTTCTTTATTTGATTTGGGGGCAGAATCTCTTCTTTGATATGGATGGTGAATCTATTGTTATTCATTAAATAGATGTAGATTATGGTAAAGATATATTTTCAGGGGCGCCTGAGTGGCTCAGTTGGTTAAGCGTCTGGCTTCGGCTCAGGTCATGATCTCACGGTTCGTGGGTTCGAGCCCCGCGTTGGGCTCTGTGCTGACAGCTAGCTCTGAGCCTGGAGCCTGCTTCGGATTCTGTGTCTCCCTCTCTCTCTGACCCTCCCCTGCTCACACTGTCTCTCTCTGTCTCTCAAAAATAAATAAAAAAACAACAAAAAGATATATTTTCAGTGCCAATGCTAGTGAAACAAAAAATAAAACAAACAAAACACCTGAGACTAGGGACAGTTCATCTTTTTATCTATTAACAGAACCTAAGCGACATTTAAAACATTAAACTTATGTGATATCAATAATGTGTGCATTGTCCCAGTCTTCATCAGCTCTCCTGTTTCTAAACCTGTAGAACAACTTGATATACAGGGTTCTTCACCTCTTACAGACTGCCTTACGGTGTTTACAAACTGTTTTCCTTGTTTTAAATTTCTCTCAACTCTCTGACTGCAGGAACAATGTCTCCTGTTTTTCTGTGTAGTTCAGAGGGTCTAAAACAGTCCTACACAACCAATGAGACTTTAGGTACTTTTAATTTATTGCAGGAAAATAATCACCATTGCTCATTTACTATGTCTGCTCAAATTTACATTACAAAGATCTTTATAATCACTTACTAGTTATTTGGCATAAGAGCTGATAGAGTCAAATGCCTTTATACTCCTTAGTACACAGAAAAATAGAGTCTGAACAGGTGAATTAAACTGAGGTCGGTATTCAATTAATCGTCTTTGGCTTGAACTACATGTTAGAATCTCTCTGTGTTTTTCACCAGAATGGCGGGAATGGAAATCACTGTAACGTTTAAAACGTGCATTAACAACACCGGGTGTTTTCTGAGGAACCTCCACACTGTTTTCCAGAGCAGCTGCACCAATTTACATTGCCACCAACAGTGTAAGAGGGTGCCCATCTCTCCACACCCTCTCCAACATCTATAGTCTCTTGCTTTGTTCATTTTAGCCACTCTGACTGGCGTGAGGTGGTATCTCAGTGTGGTTTTGATTTGTGTTTCCCAGATGATGAGTGATGCTGAGCATCGTTTCATGTGCCTGTAGGCCATCTGGATGTCCTCTTTGGAGAAGTGTCTGTTCATGTCTTCTGCCCATTTCTTCACTGGATTATTTGTTTTGTGATTGTGAAGTTTGGTGAGTTCCTTGTACATTTTC
>NC_043710.1:94490850-94511267 GCF_006229205.1 Suricata suricatta
TGAGAGACTATTGAATGCTGAGAATGAACTGAGAGTTGAAGGGGAAGGGGGAGGGGGGAAAAGAGGTGGTGGTGATGGTGGAGGGCACTTAAGGGGAAGAGCACGGGGTGTTGTATGGAAAACAATTTGACAATAAAATATATGGAAAAAAATAAAATATACACAGAACAAAAAACAACAACAACAACAACACCGGGTGTTGTATGTAAGCGATGAACCACTGGAATCTACCCCCAAAAACCAAAAGCACACTTTACACACTGTATGTTAGCCACTTTGACAATATTAAAACAAAAACAAAAACAAAAACAAAACCATTCAAAAAAATAAAATGTCCTCTAAGAAAAAGAATGCTTTTTGACTATTTTCGAGGAGAAGCTTGGAGTGTCCGAGAACGCTGCATCAATCTGTACGGAGTGTGACAGCTTTCTGTCTACTCCCTCCCTGGCGATTTCTCTCTTTGCGTGAAGGAGTCCGCTTCTCTTTTCCGAAAAGTCCAAGATGTGCCCTAACAGCATGTTTACAGTCTAATTCACGGTGGAATTGCTAGTGGTGCAATTGAAACCACTGTTTTGTAGATTAAAGATTCTAACAGAGCTTCTCCTGCAGAGTAACAGCAACATTACTTTTAAGTTTACCTTACAAAACAGCGAAAGAACCTTGTTTAATAAAAGACCTTGACCTTGGGCAAGATCCCCCCCCACCGGCCACTGATTTAGAAGTCAAAGACTAGCGTCTGCACTATATCATACTTATTGTTTAATTCCCACACTTTACTTTTTACTTTTTGATTTTAAATTAAAGTCAAGTTAGTTAACATACAATGTGGTACTGGTTTTAGGAGTAGAACCCAGTGATTCATCACGTACACACAACACCCAGTGCTCATCCCAACAAGTACCCTCCATAATGCCCATCACCCATTTAGCCCATCCCCCCACCACCCTCTCCTCTCTTTTTTTTACCTTATTTTTCCTTCCCTTCTCCTATGTTCATCTGCTGTGTTTCTTAAATTCCACATATGAGTATAATCGTATGATATTTGTCAGGCAGAGAAAGACAAATATAAGGATATTCTGTACATAATTGCAAAACACTTTCAATAATGTACTGGCAAACTTCACATTACTTCTTACCCCCAAATGAATAAAATTTGAATTTTCAAACGAAGAACATGAAGTTCAGAGAGACTAGTTGATTATCTGAGCCTCAACACCTTATACTAAGTATTTACCAGAGGGGACATAGGCTTTGGAGGCAGACTGCCGGCTCTGCATTCTGGCACTTGATTATATCGAGCTATTAGATTAGTTAGCTACAGAAAGCATTTAAACAGTAGCTATCACATCAAGCATGGTCTCAACACATGAAAGATTTTATTATTGTTTCTTCAATGTTCCCCCAGGCATAGCACCCAGAATCATCTAGGGTGCCCTACGCTGCAGATTCCCGGGACCCACCCAATATCCACTGAATCAGAACCTCTATTTCAGAATCACAGCTGCGATGCTTCCAGTAAGTGACCTTTTTTAAAAATTACTTTTTCCTTACAAAAGAGGTTCTATTTTGTTTTTACAGGTCATTTTTTTTGTGTGTGTGCCCGCAAAATGACTATGGTTAGAACTTTAACTGCAAGAAATACTTGTAAGATCAAAAGTTTGCCTAACTTATGAATGGAAAATTGGTAGTTTATTGTGGTACAGTAGAAAAGATGATGTGAACAAAAAAGCATAAGAAATTTCAAGGTCTAAGCCAATCCTCACTATTTACTAAATAGCTCATTCATTCTACACGTCCCGACTGAGTGCCCACACATGCCCAGCACTCTGCTAATTACCAGGATTACAAAGATGAGTCAAATGGCCAGACTCGTGCACACATGCCATTTAAACTGTGAAACGCTCACATTCAAGAACGATTGAATACGGAATTGAATATTTTGTTAACAAAAGTGAATTTTTAATAGCTATTTATCTAGGCTGGATATAAATTACACAAAGGCTGAGATGTCTATAGGAAATGTTTCAAAAGGCTCTTGAAATTAAACCTGATTACAAGGGTCACCAAACTGTACTGCAGTTATTTCGCTAAACCAATATAGAGATAAATTTCCGTGATCGCATTAATAATACTAACGACGACAACCATAACTTCATGTTTATGATGACTTAGGCACTCATTCAAAAAGCACTTTCCATACATGGACTCAATTAATCTTCCAAAGCCACTGCACGGGGAAGAGAGGATTATTGCCTCCATCTCACATGTGAGGCTGAGGTACAGAGGTAAGCAACGGGAGGTCATGCAGACACGGGAGGTGACGTCAGTACGTGGTCACACAGATACAGGAGGTGACATCAGCGCGTGGATCCTGGTAGGGCTGCATTCAAGCCAACTCTGGTCTGATTATGTTGCTAAATCAACATTACAATGACTAATGTATTTCAAATGCAGATTCACATAGTTGAATAGTGTGAAGCTAGAAGCTGCATTTTCTGAAACTAATTTTCAGAAATTAATGACCTTATACATCACTGTTTCAATTATATATAGCCTAGTAAGAGTTTCCTCTTTTGTAGAAATACACACACTTATATAACCAGAAGCTGTCTTATCTCTTCTTATTTCAAGGCCTGACATATTCTGAATAGCATAATTAAGAAAATATTTTAATACTATGCCTGAATAAAAAGTAGCCAATATAATTTGAAATTTCAACTGTCAGCAAGAAACATATGGATGATAAAGGAAGCTTTGCAGTGTTTCTGATGAGCAGCTGTTCCACTTGGTTGAATCCTTCCTTGGGATGACCGTTACTGAGTCTTTATAGTTCTGCATGGGCATTATGCTTCGTCTGAAAGCAATTCAGAATTATCTGAATGAATGGAAAGAGATCTATCTGTGTGCAATTGGATAATTCCCAGTGTAACAGCTGTGTGGAGTGAAGACTGAATGCAACTCGGGAAACGAGAAGCTTGTGTGACTTTGTGTTCCCTTAATTTTGGATTTACACTTCACACTTTTGGGACCTTCTTACCTTAGATTGTTTGTGTTAGATTGAGTTCAAAATGCCTTTTAATCCACTGCAGTGGTGAAGTTAGTACACATATATTTTTTTCTTCATTGAGAGTGAAATATTTGGAGAGAAAAAGAGACATAGTAAAAGACATTCCTCCCTGAATTATTTCACCCTTGATTTTTTTTCTTCTCAGGGCAGCACGGTATTATAATTGCAAAAGCATTGAATTTAGTACCGGAAGCTCCCTCAATGTTAAGCTAAATTATGAGTAAAGTGGGCATAACCTTTATTGAGCAGCTTCTATGGGCCAGGTATTGAGTACTGATATAACTTTATGTTTATGATTTCATTCAATCCTCAGCCCTACTTTAGAAAGTTGAGTAAGCAGCTGGTTAAGTGCTGAAATGGAACCCAAACATGAGTCGGGTCTGTTGGAACCCTCCTGTCTGCGAACAGTGAGGCTGTTCTTATGCAGAGGAGGAGTGTGGTGTCCTCGGTGCCCCTTGGTTTGCTCTGAGGACACAAAGATCTACCTAGAAGCCTGCCCAATCCACACCCTGTCCCCTGCCCAGCCTCAATTCAGTCTTCAAGTTAAGGTCATGCTTCTTTCTCAAACTTGAGAAATCAAAGACCTGGAAGACAATTTTCAGATTTCCAAGAGTTGATGAATCCTAATGTGAGAAGTATCCTCTTAAAAAGTGAACCTCTAACTCTGACTGATGGTTTGATGCCAGCGTAATGGAGAATTCACATGTTAACAGAAACGATGAAAATCATGCACCACTCGGTTGTAGGGGGATATTCAACAAGCCTTTACTAATGTACTGTTATTACTATTGAAATGAAAATACACATTTTAGAAGTCTCAAAAACGTGATAATTTCTTTGGGATATGGATTTTGTTTCTAAGAAACTGTTAACATCAAATACACATCTTGGCGGGTCATGTATTTATTCAGAATCATTCATTGAAAAGTCAGTCCTGATACATTTATGAGATTATTTAGTAAATATCTAGAACTATCCTGAGGGAATGAGGCACGGGCCATGTAAAGTTTTCTGTAGGAAAGAAGTCTCAACTTTGTAGGTTGAGGGATATTGATAGGGGAACTGAGAAAAGAAATCAGACCCAGGCCAAGTATGCCATGTGTGATCTGATCGTAACAGGACTTAAATTCAGCAAGGGGAACAGTTTACAAGCTCTCATCAATGCTTTGAAAACACACTGAGTTTTCCTGGGCATCATCTTCTGCTTCAGATTTGTTTATTTTCCCATTAACAAAAGGGTACTGTCTCCTCTGAATCTTTAAGCAAAAATTTCTTAAAGAGTCTAATAGCCTTTTGTTAGTTGTAAAATGAATCTTCAATGAAGAAATAAATGCCTCTCTTTCTGGGGGCTGGGGGAGGATTCTTTTTCTAACCATTCTTTCTAGGCCAGCTGGGTATAATTTACCCTTGAGTTCACTAGAACTTCAAAGGTAAAGAGTTACACTGTGGATTACTGCCTATCTGATTCCTGCTGGAATCATAACTGATTTTTAAAAGAACTGTGGGGTTGAATTAAACAGAGCTATAAATTGAAAGAATATCAATAAGAAAACAGTTGGTTTTATTCCTCTAGAAACTAACACTAATTTGTTATAGAGTCATTAACTTTTACTTTCCAGGAGCAACAAAATAATCACCAACATAAAATGAGATGTACCCCAGAAATTATAAAACAAAATCAAAAGAGATTAGGTATGTAATTTATTTATTCTGAAACTTTTCCTCTGATAAAAGCAAACTCTAGACTTCAACTTTGGAAGAAAAAGAACAGGACTTTGCATAGCTGAATAAATGCACCACAGAACTAGGGATCCAAAGGTGAGAGACCTCTGGGAGGGCCCCTGCAATGTTAAATTTAGGAGACACAACTGCCAATATTAAAATTCCTATAATGAAATCAGCACACATAAAGATCAGCAGTTATCAGCACCTCCAATATGGGATCAATTTTGAAACTGATTTAGAAATCAGATCACTGTTTCTGTCTAATATTCTATCAGATTAACAGATAACCCAGGTTCAAGTCTGTTGCTTTTCTTTCTTCTTCAAACCACAGAGCCTCTGTCATACCTCAATTATAAAGGTCCTCTATAAACTTGGCTTCCTCCTGCCCCCTTCTTGGTAGGTGGTGAAGCGTATATTTCCTATAATGAAATTTTAGGTAACAAAACCCGGAAGGCTTTTAGAGCCTGTGGGAAGACAGCACAGGAAGCGGCCACCACAGCAGGGCAGCGAGGGCAGACCTGGGGTTCTCTTCTCCTTGAGAACAAGCCTTACTGTGCAATTCCATTACCCTAATGCTCATACTGTGTTGGGAAACTTCTCGAGTCAGCTGATGCCACACTGGACGAAGGCATTACATAGCTTTCAAATAACTACTACTGAATTTCAATGCAAACTCTGTAATGTGAGTCACTCTATATAAATGTGAATATTATTCTTTTATACATAGATACCTTACCATGGTCATACAGAGCAGGAGCTGAGGTCTATATCCTATAACACTGAGAGGGTTTTTAATAATGTTTTCCTATGCTTGACTGGTGTCTTAAAATATCTCCCCATTTACTTAGTGTCTTAAAGATTTTGTTTACATTTGCTTAATAAAACCAGAAAGGCATTTGTCAAAGATGTGCACACATCCATGCAAAAGACATCCTTGGGGATCTGCACTTAGCATACAATGATCCCATTTTATGAACTGCCAAACTACAAGACAGAATCCCTGAATTTATCATGAAATGACGTTTGATGTTAAGTACCAAAAACTAAAAGGCTACTAAAAGCATGAGTGAAAACCACACAAGAGCATACTACTAACTTTAGCTATGTGGACAAAGGGAAGTCTTGCCCAAATCTGAGCCAAATGAATGGTCTTTTCTACAAACTTGGAATAAAAACTAAGAGGACCTATCCCGGTTCGGAGTGGCTTAGTCTCATGAATCGGCATCTGTGGAGTGGTCATCTTTGACCTACCCTTGAAATACAGCAATTGCGACTGAAAACATGAAGGAAAAGGAAGAGCGTCTCACTGCCGAGGCTGACGGGTGTTCAGTTCTTGGTTGGTTTCCTTTCCTGCGGCCTTCTGCGTTCCTGACCTTGGGACCTACGAAACACCCCTGTCTGCTGACTCGTGTCACTTTCTATTACTTTCAAATGAAGAGTGAGAACATGTAACACTTTGGGGATTGTGATTGGCCGTCTGTTATTCCCATGATTAAGATGATGATGGGGAACAGGCTTTAGAAACTTCTCCAATCTTCTCTCACACTCCCATGAACACAGGCTTCATCCTGCTGGTATCTGGAATCTTAAAAAAATCTAAAAGATATTATTTGAATAATGTGTTATTTTGGGCATGGGTGAAACAACTTCAAAGGTTTTCCTGAGTGATTATATATTAAAATGAATGGGGACTTATTTTAATCAGATGAATATAGCTTTTATTTTAATAAAATATGAAAACGAAAAGCAAGAAATATGAATTTTAATAGAATGTCTCATCTCCATGGGGAGTACAACATTCTATGACTGCCATTTGCCTGCCGTTATTGGGTTACTTCCTAGGTTATTCCTTGTAAATAAAAAGGCGGGCTAACTGACGCATGTAACCAAATGGCAATGCAAAACAAAACATGTGCTTTGAAAAAACGTTTCCTTAAATTTATTAGGAACCACCTCTCCTTATTTGAGAACATTTGTTTTCAAATTTTATAAGCAGTATCTGTTCACTGAAGAACAGCTCTAAAATAAAGCAGAAGAAAAAGCTGACCTATAACATCAATTCCACACCAAGCACCACTAATGATGTTTGGCGCAAGGTTTTCGTGTATAACATTCTGTGGTGTGTGTTGTGCGTGTGTGGATGTGTGCACACTTACACACGGGGTGTTGGCTGGGACCTCAGCCTCTGAGAAGGGGCTCCGCTCTTCTCCTTGGATGAGACGAGGTACTCTGGCGCACAGGGCCAGGACCACCTCCCACTAGTGTGGTGGTAGTAGAAAATTGTGCTCTAGATAGGTCTAAAATAGGACTTGAGGTGAAAGAGAATGTGTAGGGGAAGGAAGCCATGATTATTATTTTAAACTGGCTTGATGTTATCTTGATGTTATCTCTCTGCACCACTCAAATCGTTTCAGTCAACTCTACTTCCAAATGTTTCATGAGAGCAGCTTCACATCTGGCTCCCTGCCTCCCGGGACGGGATGGCATGTTGAGGGCCGGGGTCAGAGGATTCTTAAGGTCTTGGGATTCGTTTGAAAATCATTGAGACCTTCCAAACCAAGCAGCTTTTTATCTAGTCCTGAGAGACCAGGGACGTGTAATTGACACCCGAGATATATATGTGGGGGGTTTTAATTTGTTTTTTTTACATTACTATATGCCTGGCATTTTGCTAAGCAGTTTACACAAATTATGTCATTGAATTTCCATTACCCCATAGGGGTAACCTCATAGAGGTTACTGATAGATCTAGAATTTAAATGTAAGCTATCTGATATGTAGATCAATTTCTCTCTTATCTGTCTATCTCACAAAGAACATACTGCTTTTCCAACTAACTTTTCTTCTTGTTAATGTGGAGACAAGTTTGATAGATTCTTAAACTATGATTATTCATTTCTACACAGTATATGGATTCAGCATGGTTTTTGAAATCCTGGTGATGTATATTTAAGGTGTTTGTGTTTCTTTGCTGTTACAAGTAATGATGAATATCTTAACATTCTGATCAAGTAAGCAGATTTTATTGTAAGATTATTCAATTCTTGGATTCATATGATTTGGGGCAAATTTCTTGGCTTCTCTAAAATAAATAAAACTGTTTCTTCACCTTTAAAATGGGAAAAATAATATTATGATAGAACTATTAGGTACTATTCACAAAATGCTAACTTGATATGTACTGTAAGATTCAACAAATAATACCTAATTTTCTTATTAAATAATTGTAAACATTTATCTTATTTCTATTGCATTTTTATTATTAGTCTTCAAGCAAATTTCAGATGATTTCCTTAGGTAAATTCTGACAAGTGGAAATTCTGAGTATAAGCTTTGAACTCTCTACCAGGGACAGTAGTTAAGACAGCTTATTTTCTGAGAACTTATTTCCTAAACCCTTGTTAAATGTAGATATCATTATCAGCAAAAGATCTTTTCCAATTTGATGTGTGTGGTATTTCAATTTAATTGATTAATGTGAAGTTGAGAACATTCTACATTATTCACTGACTGGACAAATAATATGCTCACTTACTGCTGTGTGTATGTATATTGGCTCAGAGATGTGTGTATTTTGAATATTTTAGCCTGACAAGTTTCCACATCTGGTATGGAAACATCTGCTCTCTTCCAACTTTGTTTCTATCATCCAATGCTAGATAAATTTTTTCATTGGCCTTAAACATTAATACTATCTCCAGATCAGTAGAATTGTCTTTTTGAAGAAACTAGGTCTTGAAATTAATGGTTTTAATTTTTTCTACTTTTTCAATTACTGCTTTTATCAATGTTATGCTATGTTTCCAGCTTTTCTTCAGTACCATTTGTATGTAGAGATAGTAGACTGTGTATGTGGTCACGTTATTTTAATCTTTTACTATTTACTAAAGTATTTAAAGCTATAATTTACATCTCAGTATAGCTCTGGTTCATCTTCGAGGTTTTATGGTTTCTGTTTTCTTTTCATTATTTTTAATTGCTTCACATTGAATTTTTTATTTCCTCTTTGGCACAAGTTCTTTTTCCATATTTTTATTTCATAAATTTATATAAACTTTGACTGTATTAAGCTTTTTGCTTCTCCTATGTATTTATCCTTTATAATAGAAAATATGGCTTCTGTCATCTTGACTTTTTGAATCTATTGCTTTTCATTGCATATATGGGCTTAATATATAGCCTGTTTTCATAAATATTCCATGAAAAATTGATAATAAAAGAATATCTATTTTCTCTTGGAATTTTGTTTCTTAAACAAAGACATTAAATATATCAACCCCCCTATATTTTTATTTACTGTCTATTAAAACCAAGTCATCTTTATTTTGATAACTTTAATTATATATTAACTTAATGTATTAGTTTATGGTTTAAACATCATGGCTTCTGAATTTAATTATGATTTTAATTATTATAAAACTGATTAATAAATTTTTAGTATAATTGCTTGCTTTATATGAAATTAATACACATCTGCTAGTTCCCTGTTGCTTTCCTAAACTAAATGGTCACACAGCTTACTTTTTTGGTCCATTGCTATTTTTCTTTTAGATTTGGCTCTTCTTTCTCCCTCTGCTCAACCTACTTTGGACTTAATTTGCCTTCTTGAAAATGGTCATTTTTCTTTTTCCTTGTTAATTCGTTACCCCTGCTTCTCTTCTACCTCTCCTGCACTCTTGCCTTGAGAATCTTTACTTCTTCTTTAAATGATGGCTCCCACATCACTGCCTTGGAAAAAACTTTCTTCAGTTTCCAAAGTAGGTCATGTGTCTCCATTGTGTATCTTTTAGTACCTTGCACTTTAAAGAAGGTGCAATTTCAGGGTGCCTGGGTGGCTCAGTCAGTTGGGCATCCGACTTCAGCTCAGGTCATGATCTCACGGTTTGTGGGTTTGAGCCCCACATCGGGCTCTGTGCTGATGGCTAGCTCAGAGCCGGGAGCCTGCTTCAGATCATGTGACTCCTTCTCTCTCTGACCCTCCCCTGCTCACACTGTCTCTCTCTCTCAAAAATAAATAGAAACATTAAAAAAAATTTTTACACATATTACACATTTTACACATTTACCCATTTAAAGCATAATGTTAATTATAGAAGGGGAAAAAAGGCTGAGAAGAAGGAAGAGTAGGGGAGCTGGAGGACATAAGGGGGAGCTGTTTGGTAATGAATAGCTTAGTGGAAAGTCCCTGCAGCTTTCTTAGTCATAGATACTCATTTTTTCCTTGTCTGCATTATTTAATTTTCTCCTAAATGTTTAACGTAGGCCTATGATGTGTCTTTTTTTTTAGCTTCTTGAGTTTATTTTTATTTGCTTTTCTTGTTTTATGATAAATGTCTTCAAAGCTATGAAATTTCCTCTCAGTACAACTTTAGCTACATCCCACATATTTTTGACATTTTTTTGGAAATTAGTTTAACTTATAAGAAACTTTAAGCATAGAAATAGGGACACTGGGAGCCTCAGTCAGTTAAGCATCTGACTCTTGACTTCAGCTCAGGTTATGATCTCAGAGTTTGTGGATCTGACCCCCACTTCAGGCCCTGTGCTGACAGTGGGGAGCCTGCTTGGGATTCTCTCTCTCCCTTCTTTCTACCCCTCTTTCTTTCTCAAAATAAATAAACTTAAAAAATAATAATACGACAAAGACCCATACATCTTTTACACAAATGTGTGTGTGTGTGTGTGTGTGTATTCCATTTGTATTATGCACTTATTTTTCTGAAACAAATGCATTCATCACGACCCTTTACTTTTATTATAATAGTGCCTATTTCCCAAGGATTAGCTAACATACACAAGCTGTATAATTCAATATCTAGTTTTTTAGAAAAATGTTAATTATGCCTTCTTAGAGGAATTTGACAATGGGACTGAAGCTTTAGCACAAGTTCATACTGAGATACTGATCTGGGAACCATTCAGATCAAAATTATCGTTAGAGCAATGGCAGAAACAGCAGTGGCTCCAGAGACTCCGTTGAAAGAGCAGAGCTGAGTAGTAAGGACCAGATGTGGAGGCTACTTATGTTTAGGATCAGGAACATACGGCAGACCACACATAATACTGAAGATGACCATGGAAACAATGTTTCAAAAAATAGTGCAAAACGGTGTCAGATACCAAAGAGGGATTGGAGAGGATAATGAACAGAAAGCCTGGAAGAGTAGGAACTAACGGGACTGTCTCTGGGTTTAGAGAGCTGAAGGTTAGTTTTTGCAAAGATTCAATTCTGTAGAGTAGAATGGGGTAGGCAGAACCCGCTGCAAAGGGCTGACGAGTGAAGATGTAGGGAGAATTTCGTGCACCATGATGTGAGGGAGAGACTTATTAGCACAGGGGCTCAGCAAATCTGAGCTTACAAAGGGCACTGAATGTCTGTTTACAGCTTGGTGGTTGGGGGAGGATTGGGCCACGTGTGTAGATAACTGAAGAGAAACATCTTCAAGTGTGAAGGAAAACATGGGCGCATGTGGGGGTTAGTCTTGAATGAAGGCAAGGATGAGTTCTTAAAAGTAGAAAGAACACAAAGGAAATGAACGAGTACCCAGATCATTTCAATATTGATAGAATATTGATAGATAAATTGATAGAGAGCTCCTATTATTTGGCCTCAATTAAATTACCTTAATCTCCAGAGTATTAAGGGAGGAGAAAAGTCCAGCTTGATATTTCTGAAAAGTGGAAAAATATTTGGCATAAGAGCTTTGGGGAAAGTAACAGGATTTTAAAAGGGATAAGGAGAAGCATTGCTCAGCAGAGGGAGGGCCTCGGTCAGTTTGTAACAGAATGAAGTAATCCCATTTTATGTCTTTGTTTAGGACTAGTAGGCAGGCTAGAAATAGGAAAAAGTTGGATAACTGGGATTATTTAAAGACCAATTTTAAATTGGAGAATATTTTTAAACCATGTATTAAAATACTTAGAATAAATTTGAGGTAGATGAGGAAGGGATTGACAAAATTTGACCATGTACTCAAACCTGTTTAACTTATACAAATCTATTCATCAAGACAAACTAGGAGAGATAATATATTAAATATAGCAAAAATATACCATCAGTAAAGGGAAGTGATACTGATAAGTGCATTTCATAGATGAAAGGTCTTGAGAAGGAATTAATTTTTTTCTTCATAAAATTGCAAAATTTTACAGAGCTAAACAGCCCAATCAGAAGAGTCACCCACAGCTGATGTCTGTCTTTAAAGAGAGGACATTAGGACAAAAGCAAGGTGCCAACAAAGATTAAACTCTCCTTGCATTGGGATGTCAGAAGCATTACAAGGCTATAGTGAACTAGAACACTTTATCATCCATGTGACAATTATGAATCATGTAAATACACCATACACTGATATAAATAATGTATTATATTAGAAAGAAAATTTATATCGATACTATCTTCAGCGTCTTTTGTACAACCTCTAATACTATGAACCCATAAGTTAAAATAGCTAGTAACCTGTATCTTGTCACTTTTAAGTTAAAACAGGGGGTGGAAATCGTTAGAATAAAACCTGGCTCCAAATCCCAAATGATAAACTCTGACTAAAGCCAGCCTACTCTGATGATTCATGTACTTGACATCTTTTTAGCATTTATGGATATAGGTTGTACTATCCACATTTTCACTTGCTTATGTGTCACATTATAATTTTTCTGGTTGGTTTCTCTTGCCTGCAGAATCCCTCTCACCACCCCCATTTCATTCTCCATACTGCCTTGGTGTTACATTTCTGAAGCAGAAACTTTTATCAGAGCACTACTCTATTTTAAAATAAGTATTGGCTCCCCTTTACCTAGGGCATAGGACCGAGAATCCCCAGGAGGGCACACACAACCTGGCATGATCTGTTCTCATCCATCCCAAGCAGCCTCATCAGCCCTGTTCTCTCTGCCAGTCATCTCCCCTGACCCTCTTAGTCAGCCTCCAGGATCTACTCTGCTCAAGTGTCATCCTTTCTAAGGCCTCCCTGCCTCTCTAGGCAAAATGACTGGCCTTCTCTGTACCTGCGCACAATCTGATGTGTTCCATTAGAGCACAGTTTACACTGTATAATGGTTGTCTACACAGATACCATTATACATTTCGTTTCACCTGACTACTCACCAACATGCCATTTCGCTTCAACTAACATGAACCAAACACCTGCTACATGAGTCAAAACAAGAGCTGGTGCTTCTTGTCCAGGGCTCCCAGCTCCCTTACTAGACTCAAAGCTTCTCTGAGCTTGTGCTCCAGAAAACGTGGGCAGCTCCCCAATCATGGTGAAACTTACCTACCCATATCTTCCGCTTTCCTCACTCAGTTTCCTCTCCCTGGAATACCTCTCCTCTAGTTGAATGCTTCTATTAACTTCTTAGGTACCAATTCAAGTCCTACTTCTACTTAGGGCCCATCTTAGTCCCAACAGGGTCTTCTCCCCTTGAATGCCAACACTCTCTTTGTGATTCTCAGATGTTCCTTACTGAGTGCACTTTCCATTACAGTGATCTATGTTCTGTTTTCTCTTTGCTATCAAAACCTACAGTTTGTGCACATATTCACCGAGCTTGGTGCACACAGCTGACCATCCAGAAGCATCTGTTTATTTCAGGCAAATGACTCAACTTGTAGAAGGATGGCTCTAACGCCCCTTCACCAAATCATCACCTATTATGGTCACTGAAGCATCTATTCATAGAAAGTACCAGGTGTACTCTTTTTTGGGGGTGGGGGGAAGTGGGTGTAGTTTATTTCTTTGCTTTTCTTTTTTGAAAAATTTCTACATGGAAACCTAAGCGCTCTGACTGCCTGAAATGGAACTCTGTGGGTTCTGATGGCTGTTTACTTGGTATTCAAGTGGTTCTTCCTTGACATAACTGTCTGATGCCATCACTCAACTCCAGTTTGTAAATCAAATTTTACTTTTTTAAAGCCTGCTAATGCTACTATTTGTTATGCCAATATATCCTTTATCTATCCACAGATGATATGTTTTTAGACTACAACTTTGTTTTTCTTCAATGAAAATGCATTTAGACGAGAACTGGCACATGCATATGTTTGACTTTCAGTATTAAACTTGGCATTACCTCCTGGGGCTGGCAGTCCCCACTGTGCTTGCCTTGACATCCTCTATTATGTGCTCTAGCAGTACAGCCAACACCTGTGGCCACACAAAAGACCAAACACAGCAGCTGCAGGACTCAGATGTCCATGCTGAAATAAATTTCTAAAGCTGAAACATTTGGATCTTGGACGGGATCTTTTTTTGAGCCTTTCAGGAACATTGGGATTGCCCAGTGCTACACAGTGATCTATGTCAAGTGTCTGACACTTGCATATTCTATCTTCTTGGCTATCTCTGACTCAAATTAAAGGTGGAGGTCCTCATTGGTAACATTAGATAGGAGTTAATAGCACAGATTCTGAGATCAAATAGCCTGGATTTGAAGTCTAGATCTACCACTTGTGGTATAATCCTGGACGCGTTATTAAACCTCTATAAGACCCCAGCTTTCTCATCTGTAAAATGGAAACAATATCACGTACTTCAGAATGCTGTGAAGCTTCAGAAGCTTACACATATATAAAGCTTTTAGAACCAAGCCTGTCCGTGGTAAGTGCTACATAAATGCTTGCTGTTATTATTAGCTTATAAATTCTTGAAGACCCTTAAGCACAACTTGAAAGCAACTTTTTCACAATATCTATGATCTATGAGCTTTCCTCTGTGTTCATAGTTTTCTTTTTGCATTTTCATTTTTTTTTTGTGACAAATGCTTCTTGCTTATCCAAAAAATGTACAAGGGTCATTAAAAACATGTTGGACTTAAGCCTGACCCTGGTGAATTTAGAACAAAATATATTAAGTGGTTTTCCCCCCTTCCTTTAGAATTTTAAGAGCATACCACAACACTACTTATTTATACAGTCAACATTTGTTAAGTGGTAAAATTATTTTTAAAAAGCCCTTGTTCAAGTACAAACAACTTAATAGGTGATGGGAATATCAGATACTCCATGAATTCCATACATGTCCGAGATGCCAAGCACTCCTGGCCATTCATTCCTGGGCCTAAGGAGTTCCAGACTGCCTTCTCCTGTGCTAACTATTAGATTATCATGCACGGTTCAGTCCTGTTTGCATTATTATTGTTTCCACTTTTAAAACTCATTTATCAAATTTCATTTGACAGATATGTATGGTGCATCTTCTACATGAAGATCCTGGGAGCATAGCATGAATAAATAAACAAAATGCCCTCTTGTAATAAAGCCTACTTTAGTAAAATGCCTAGAATGTAGGGTTGGTGATATGTGCTATAGAGAAAATTAAAGCAGAAAAGGAGAATGAGGCTATCAGGATGAGGATGGAAGTGGCCAGAGAGGACCTTACTGAGAAGGTGCCATTAAGCAAAGATTTAGAGGAGGAAAGGGGTGAAGTCTTCTTAAATCCATATAAGGAGCAGCTGAGGTAGAAAAAAGGCATGTTCAAAGACTCTGAGGGCTAGAATGTACCTGGCATGCCATCGTGAGAACTTTGATTTGATACTGAGTGATTTGGCAGCCTCTGGATAGCTTTGGGTGGAGGAAGGTGATCTACCTGTCTTAAAAGGTCCAATCTGGTTATTGTGTCTGAAAGACACAGACTGGAGAAACGATGAGAGCAGAGAAATCAGTTAAGAAGCTATGGTAGACAATATAACAAGATGGCCACAAAGGGAGAGAACCCTAGGCTCGTCTTGGCCCTCAGACACAACTCAATAACTCAATCAAATAATCCTCCATACCGCAGAAATCAACCTGAAGACTCAGAGAATAAAGTCCACAACTAGAGGGAGAGCAGATGCCAGATAGAAGAAGGTAGGAAATACAGACATGTGGCTTAGGGAGAAACGGGCCAGGGGTGCTGTGAAGGGGAGGGAGCCATTGTCGTGGAGGAAGGTAACAGGGGTCACACAGGGGAACACACAAGGAGGATGTTTCCCCAAAGCCAAGGGCTTGGAAAATGAGAGGGACTGAATTTTGTGAGCTCATGCAACCAGTGGGTTTAAAGCCTGGAGTTTTGGGGCATCTGGGTGGTTCAATTCATTAATGGTACAACTTCAGCTCAGGTCATGATCTCATGTTGGGGGTTCATGCCCTGTCTTGGGCTCTGTCCTGATAGCTAGGAACCTGGGGCCTGCTTGGGATTCTGTATCTCCCTTTCTCTCCGCCCCTCATTGTGCTCTCTCTCAAAAATATATAAACATAAGTAAGTAAGTAAGTAAGTAGGTAACTAACTAAATAAATAAAGCCTGGAGTATTCATGGTCATCAGGATTGGCTGGGAGAGCCCGAACGGCACTTCACTGCTCCTGAAGAGAAGGTAGGCAAACAATCCAGGGTCAGACAGCATGGAAACAGGGATCTGAAAAGCACACAGGGCACACAGTGGGGAGATTATTCATCCTTCTTGGAGCATGTTCCTGAGAAGCAGCATTCACAGAGATGCCTCTCTGGGAACAAAGGAGCTGGCTGGTGCCATTTCCCTTCCCTGTCCCTCAGCATAAGCACAGGGCCTCCTGTGGGAAGCAGTGCGGTGCCCACACTGGCTGCCTAACCTGCTTATCCAAGCCCAACTCCCTGTGGTCTGGTGGAACTCCTCTTCACTCCTCCTTCGTCCCAGCATGGTGGGCCCTTCCCCCAGAAGACCAGCACACACACACATACATCTTCGAACAGAAAGTTCTGCATGGCCTCAATTCAGGTGGACGTCGTGACGGGTCTCATTTCACAAGCAGACCAGAGCAAACATAGTTAAAACTCCACATTCAGGCCAGGGACCAAACACTACCCACAGCAGGCCAGGAGCACCTCTGCGGATGACTGGCCTGAAAGCAGCCAAAACACAATAGCAGAGCACACACAGCACATACTAGAGACGGTCCCTGAAGTGCCAAGTCCTGGGCACTACGTGACCTCTTCTTCATAAGGCCGTTACTCCCAGGAGCAGGAGACATAACTGACATTTCAGTAATACAGAAGAAGAAGGCAGAGACATAGACAAAATGAGAAAACAGAGGAATTCATCCCAAATGAAAGAAAAAGATAAGGCCACTGCCAGAGATCTAAGTGAAACAGATTTTAGAAACATGCCTGATGGAGAATTTAAAACAAGGGTCATAAAGGTACTCACTGGGATTGGGAAAACAAGATAAGACATCAGGGAGATCCTGACCACAGATATAAAAGAGTTAAAAAAATCAATCAGAGATGAAGAATGCAATAAATAAAATTGGAAATGGGCTTGAAGCAATGAAGAGCAGGTTGGAAAGATGAGAGGAATGAATTAAAGACCTAGAAGGAAAAGTAATGGAAAGCAATGAAGCTGAACCAAAGAAATAAGAATTATAGAACAAGAGAATAGACTCAGGGAACTCAATAACTTCATCAAATGTAGTAGCATTTATATTATGAGTCCAGAAGAAGAAGAATGAAAAGGGCAGAAAATTTATTTCTAGAAATAATAGCTGAAACCTTCCCTCATCTGGGTAAAAAACAGACATCCAGATCCAGGAGGCACAGAGAATTCCATAAACATCAACACAAGCAGGCCAACACCAAGACATATTGCAATTAGATTTGCAAACCGCAGTGATAAAGAAAAACATCTTAAAAGCAACAAGGCGAAAGAAGTCCCTGACCTAAGGAAAACTCATAAGGCTGGCTGGAGGTTTCTCAACAGAAACTGGGCAAGCCAGAAGGGAAGTGGATGATATATTCGAAGTGCTGGATGGGGAAAATCCACAGCCAAGAATACTCTGTCCAGCAAGGCTATCATTCAGATTACAAGGAGGGATCAAGAGTTTCCCAAACAAACAAAAACGGAGGAGTTCATAACCACTAAACCAGCCCTACAAGAAATATTAAAGGGGACTCTAACTGTAAAGGAGAGACCAAAATGACAAAGAAGGATCAGAGAAATTTTCCAGAAACAATGAAAAAACAACTGATAAAATGGTAATAAATACACATCTATCACTAATTACTTTGAATGTAAATGGACTAAACACTCTAATAAAGAAACACAGGGCATTAGAATAGATTAAAAAAAAAAAAACAAGACCCATCTATAGGATGCATACAACAAACAACTCATTTTAGACATAAAGACACCTGCAGATTCAAAGTTAGGAGATGGAAAAAAATTTAACACGCAAATGGATGTCAAAAGAAAGCAAGGCTGGCCATATTTCATCAGATAAACTAGACTTTTTTGTCCTTGTATTGTTTTTATCCTGCTTTGGTATTAACATAGTACTGGCCTCATGGAATGACTTTGAATGTGTTCCCTCCATTCCTCGTAAGATTTTGGTAAAGACTGTTGGTATATATACACATACACAACAATATATATATATATATATATATATATATATATTTTTTTTTAATGCTTATTTATTTTTGAGAGAGTGTGAGCAGGAGAGGGGCAGATAGAGGGGGACAGACATTCTGAAGTGGACTCTGCGCTGACAGCAGTGAGCCTGATGTGGGGCTGAACTCCCACACTGCATGATCATGACCTGAGCCAAAATCAGATGTTTAACTGAGTCCCCCAGGAGCCCCTGAGTATTTTGTCTAAATGTTTGGTAGAATTCACCAATGAAACCACATGGTCTTGGACTTTTCTGTGCTGGGAGATGTTCGATTCCTAATTCAACTTTCATTTTAGTTATTGGTCTAAGATTTCCTATTTCTTGGATTCAAGATTCAAAATTCAATTGTAGTAACCTGTGCATTTTGGGAATTATCTGTTTTTTTTCTCAGTTATCTGATTTGTTAGAGTAAAATTATTTAGAGTAATCTGTTATCACACTATGTATTTCTATGGTTATCTGTTGTATTGTTTTAATTTCCATTTATTTTGATTTTTGATCTTCTCTTTTTTTCTTAGTAAATGTAGTTAACACAATGCCAATTAAAATTTTTTAAAACTAGTAATTACTTTCAATGTTATGTTACTGTTATTAGATTCTCTATTTCATTTATTTCTGATTCTTTATTTCCCCTCTACTAAATTTCAGCTAACTTTCTCCTTTTTCTAGTTCCTTCTGGTGTAATGTTGTTTATTCAAACACTTTTTCTTAATACAAGTTTTTATGGGGCAAATTTCACTCTAATATCTGCTTTGCTGAATCTCCTAGATTTTGGAATACTGATTTCTTTTGCTTTTGCTTTGAGACATATTTTGATTTGCTGTTTCATTTCTTATTTGGCCCACTGCTTGTACAGTAGTGTGTTGCTTAATATTTGTGTATCAAATATTTAACACTAAAAGAAAAGAGAGACTATGGTAATAATCCAGTTAGAGATGATGGTGCCTCTGCCTTTGGTCTACTTTTCATTTGAGTTAGTCACTATGCAAGTTATCAAACAAAATTAAGCCATATACACAGGCCTAATTAACATTTTGGAAATAAGCCTAAATTCATTCTAAAATCAAAATATCTATTACTACACTGCAGTGGTTCCAAGATTAATTTCCAAAGTCCATATCTATTATTTAGTTAACATAAAATATACAGCAGTATGAAAACAAACAAAAATACTAAATATGATTTGAGAGGGGTGAAAACTCATTTTATGTAGTTTTACTTTGCTTACTATACACATACACAGCAAAATCTTCTTAATGCTTGGGAAGTAGGTTTGCTTTTCCACAGACACAGTTCATGCATCACAGCAAATGAACAACTGGCATTTAGCATAATCCCTAGTTCAATAGCCTACATTAAAGGCTTTGATCAGGCCTAAGATTCTAGGGTATCCTCAAGAATGGGAAATGCCATTTTTTTTTTAAAAACAAAGGCTTTTGTTCTATTTATCCAGTAACTGAAAGGAATATTTCTTCATTATTGTGAAAGCTAAGGACACTAAGACTTTGTAGGGCACCTGGGTGGCTCAGTTGGTTAAGCATCTGACTTTAGCTTGGGTCATGATTTCACAGTTCGTGGCTGTGAGCTCTGTGCTGGGCTCTGTGCTAACAGCTCACAGCCTGGATCCTGCTTCAGATTCTGTCCCCATCTGTCTATCCCTTCCCCACTCGTGCTCTGTGTCTCTCTCAAAAATAAACAAACATTAAAAAATTTAAAAAAAGAAATAAGGTGGTATCTCAGTGTGGTTTTGATTTGTGTTTCCCTGATGGTGAGTGATGTTGAGCATAGTTTCATGTGCCGGTAGGCCATCTGGATGTCCTCTTTGGAGAAGTGTCTGTTCATGTCTTCTGCCCATTTCTTCACTGGGTTATTTGTTTCGTGGGTGTGAAGTTTGAGATACCACCTCACACCAGTCAGAGTGGCTAAAATGAACAAATCAAGAGACTATAGATGCTGGCGAGGGTGTGGAGAGACGGGCACCCTCCTACACTGCTGGTGGCAATGTAAACTGATGCAGCCGCTCTGGAAAACAGTGTGGAGGTTCCTCAAAAAACTATCCATAGAACTCCCTTATGACCTAGCAATAGCACTGCTAGGGATTTACCCAAGAGATACAGAAATGCTGAGGCATAGGAGCACATGTACCCCAATGTTCATAGCAGCACTGTCAACAATAGGCAAAACATGGAAAAAGCCTAAATGTCCATCACCTGATGAGTGGATCA
>NC_043710.1:94511367-94532464 GCF_006229205.1 Suricata suricatta
ATCTAATGGATAGTTGATACCTGTCACAACACAGCATTTTATATACTGTTAAGTGAAACTGCAATACAATCTAAGTTTATTTTGGGAGTGTTTGCTGTATCATTGGATTTAATGAAATGTTTAGAGGTGCAGTAGGCATGACTTTGAATAGATAATGAAAGAAAATGCAAAATACTTATTCATTCATGATGTGGTTTCATCTTAGCTTGGGCAAACCATGCAGTATTTAATACATAGTAGCAGAATATTTACTATTGAAGCTTGAAAAGATGTGAGTTCTTTGTGTGCAATCTTTCATTTATGCATGTGAGAGGGTTTTCTTTTTTTTCATATTTTTACATTATAGTACTTGTTTTGCTTGTTGGTAGTGTTTGCTTATTTAATACATTCCGTCAGGGACAGAAATTACATGCTGGTTTTCTCCCCCTAGGAAGTGTGTCTTGGGTTTTTCCCTTATTATTTTCTTTACTTTTTTTTTTTCCTCTTCTTTTTTTGGTGGTGGGGGTGGTTATGTTTAAATGAAGTTGCTTTTACAGCACCAAAGACTTAATCATCCATTTCCTATATAAAAGGTAGCTACTTTTTTGCATGGACCTCAAGTATACTGTAGTATAGAGGTGGAATTTAAGGAAAGGTATTAAGCAGGCTGTGTTTTAGCTTATGGGCAAATAATAAATTGTATCATTTATCTTGAATGTATCATAGATAAGCTGCTATATAACGATCACCACTTCAGATAGCTGGGAAATTAGGTGGTTAACTAGTTGTTACTTAACCTAATTTCTGTATAAGTCTAATTACATGAAATGGAAGTTGGGGTTTTGATTTATTACTTTGCTTTTCTGTTTGGAGCGTCATTGTAACTACTGTATTGTAAATGATGGGAAATAATTGCATATATTTAAAAATTAAAAAAAATTAAACATTAAAAAAATAAGACTTTGTTAGTTCAGGAATGCAATATATCATGTGATAGCATCTATGTCCTTATTATGAATTTATAATAGTATTTCCAGGGCACCTGGGTAGCTTGGTCAATTAAGTGTCCAACTCTTGATTTCAACTGAGGTCATGATCTTGCAATTTGTGAGATCGAGGATCCCACCGGGCTCTGCACTAACCACATAGAACTTGCTTGAGATTATCTCTCTCTGTGTCCCTCCCCTGCTTGCCCATGCCCCGTTCTCAAAAGAAACAAATAAACATTAAAAAAATATATATACACAATACTATTTCCATGGTACTCATATTCACTTTCTTGCACAGATTCTGAAATCAACTTGACAAATATTTATGGAGTTACTATTAAGAATACTTTAAAAAAGGTATTTTTGTATACTGCAAATTTGGTTTACTTAGCAATGAAACAATACACAGAATAAACACAAGCTTGATTGTCTCTTTTATGTCAGATAATTCTATTGAAGTCATCAATTCTCAGCGACAGCTCTAAGTCAGGTGTTGGCAAGCTTCTATGAAGGGTCGGTCAGGTAGTAAATATTTGACGCTTTGAGGGCCATAGCGCCTCCGTGGCAACTATTCAACTGCACCGCTGCAGTGTCAAAGTAGCCACAGGTGACCTGAGTGAGGTGGCTGCGTGAATGACAATACAAGGCTGCCAGCCAGATTTGGTCCACCAGCTACAGTTTGCTGACTCTTCTTCTATGGGTTAGGAATGAAAAACTTCATACCTATGATGATCTGTGGCTACTGGAAAATTCTAGTTACTACGGGTGTCCACGGGCAATGCTTCCAGATCTGGTCCTGTCTACGCTCTTCGGCACCGTCTGTTCCGCATTTATTTCCACTCAGCAGCTCATAGTCTCATCAGTTAATATATTCAGGAATATCCCAGTACTTCTGTAAACTCACTCTGATTTGTCTCACGCACATTAATTTTCAGTACCTTAATTCTTGCTATTGTTGTTACTATTGCTATTTTCTTTTAAACAGAATTCTGTATACAAATTACAGCGCTGAACAGGAGTAGTGCTGCTCTATGTTGGATCAGAGAAGTTTTGACTCTTCCGTGGTCGGTTCCACTTTGCCCCCCATGTTCATCTGTACCGAGTTCAGCTGCATCATGGCCTTTTATAGCCACTTTTCAAGGCTGCACTTCCTTATCGGTTCTTTCCCTCTCAGGGCATACCTTAGATCCTGCAGCCATAGTGCTCACATGCCTCTTGGGGCCCAGCTCCTTGGCTGCAGCAGCATTTGGCCCGATGGATTGTACTGGCTTTGTTCTGACAACCACACGTCTCTAATAGTCTCTTGGATCTAGTAAGAATGAACCTACCTTTTCTCATGTTTTTAAACAAGAAACAGTAATTTGCAGTTCTGGTGCTACTCAGACTGCTTCTTAAGAAAATAAGAACTCCCTTTAAGTGTCTTTCCCCTTGTTCACCTTTTTAAAAACAACCTGCCTTTCCCTGACCACAGTAACGTGAAGGCAACACATGCTTAATATGAAAGACCAGAACTCACTAAGTTATCATTCCAGCTGACCAGCTGTTGTGACCATTTAAAATATGCTAACTCCTTAATACACTATCTACAGTTTTTTAGACTTAACAGGCATGTGGACTCTGATTCTATATACTGTTTATTTCCTAAATAATTGAGTTAAAACAGATTATATGATGTAGATAATATAAAATTTACAAAATGGAATATCTGAAATGCTCCAACTAACATACGTTTCAGGCAAAGACTGTACATGGGAATTGACATCAAGTTTAATATAAAAATACAGAAAAATAATCTCTTTAGGATGTATCAGTGACAAAATGTTACTTTTAATTTCATACTCTAATCATCGATTTCTGAATTGGCCTTGAAAGGTTGTGTTTAGGGGCATGCTAAAATATTTTACAGGTAGAAGAAGTTTTTAAATGAGCTACAGTCCAAATCTTCTCTATGTTAGAACTGATAAAAACACACCTCTAAAATCTTTTTCTAAAAATCACAAAAATGAGCTAATTCCCAATGAAGTAGGAAAGGGAGAGTAATGTGCACTCACGTAAAATACTCATGGCATGGAATCCTTTTTGGCAGAGTATACGTAGGCAAAAATGTAAAGGGCCTGCAGAGCAATATCCCTCACAAAATTATGTTCTCCACTTTCCAAATTAAAGCTGCAGGCTCTTATAAAGATGGGTGTTTATGTTGTTTTCCTCTAGCATGCGAAGAATACTTGTTTGTTATGGTCTTTGTTGGGCATCCATCAAAACAGAATAAAACCCTTAAAATAAACCTTTGAAAACAGTGAGAGTGTAATCTCTTCTAGTAAGATGACTCCTGTGTTTAGATAGTAACATCTTCTGGTGTATTCCATCCGTAGCAGACCTCATCCTTCCTGCCATGAATTAAGAATGAATAATTCTAGTTACACTGCATGCTCTTGGAGGAGTTGGGAAGGTAGTCTAAGTAATACACCCTGGCACCGGACCAGCACTTAACCCGAGCAAGCTGGGTGAGACACGGTCATCACAACACACTGCTGGCCTCAACTTCTGCCTACCGAAACCCAGCAGAGCAAAGGTTTTAATCAAACCAGCCTTTGTGCCATCTGCACAAATTCAGACTTCCCTTCCACACTGGGCTTGGGCTACCCGCTGTACCTGGAGCACTCTCTTCTCTTATTCCCGTATCTTCTAAAAAATCCTATCTCTTCACACTTTTTGTTCTCCCCAGTGAGTATTAGAATCTCTTACGTTGAATCTCCTTTTATTTTGTGTTTCTACCCCCTGCTCAATGTAGCACAGCACCATGCATATACCACAAGATAGAACATGGTCTTTAAATTCGTTTCAACAAGTGCTCCCGTGACCGTGATCTCAAATACCTCTTTATGCCATTTGGTTTGCTATCCTATAATTTGCTTGCATGAGGCATACAGGTAGAGTTATGATGCAAAATGTGATAAAAAAAAAAACCCCAAAATATCTGTGGCACACACATATTTGCAAAGCAAACTTGTACAATATAGGATGGAGAGTTGGCCAATGTTGTGATACATTAGAAGGTTGTTCTAGTCATTACCAATTAGAGACAAAATCACCTAAAAAACAATGGTCAGAAAAAGTATTACTTTGACCTAAAACAAAAATTTATCAAAGCAAATCTGGTTCATGTCCTATAGAGTTTAAATTACAAGACTTCCCACAGGAATACAAGAAAGGTCTGCCTCGGAAAGGGGATGCATGCCCATACCTGTGCATGAATAATTCTAGTTACACTGCATGCTCTTGGAGGAGTTGGGAAGGTAGTCTAAGTAATACACCCTGGCACCCCACTTACCCATATGACTGGAGAGCTGCCTCTAACATAGTAATGAATTTTTAACTTAACCCAGGTTAACCGTATTAAACAATAATACAATGTTTAAAAATTTAAAGTTTCTCTCTCTTTTTTTTTTAATAAAAATCTGTATACATATTGCAAGCTACAGCCCACAGGCCAAATCTGGCCTCCCATCTGCCTATGTATGGCATGTAAGGTATGAATGGTTTCTACACTTTTAAATGTTTGGATGGAGAGAGGGAAATAAAAATAGGATTTTGCGACACATGAAAATGATGTGAAATTCAAATTTCATTGTCCATAAATAGGGTTTTATTAGAACACAGGCATGCTCATTCACTTACGTATTATCAAGGGCTGTTTTCCGCTGTAACATCAGCGTTGAACAGTTTTGACAGAAACCATATGGTCTGCGAAGCCTAAAGTATACACCGTGTGGCTCCGTACAAAAAGGGTTTGCTGACCCTCGGCACCGACCATCCTCCCTCACAAGGAACACAGCGTCAGAGTTCCCCGTATGCAGTACAACACTGTGGCTAAAGGCAAGAGTTTGTCAACTAACAGAAGTTGCTGAGTTCGGACCCTCGTACTGGCTGCCATGTGACTTTGGGTAAATTACTTAAATTCTCTATGTTTTTAATGGTCTCAGGAATAAAACAGGATAATAATTCTCCTTACCATTTGGGTTTGGGGAGAATTAAATATGCAGCACACATAGAAAATTACCCAGTGCATAATGGCAGTTATGCTGCCCAAAAGATTTGCCTAAAATATACAGATACTGGAAAGTTGAAAATAAAAAGATGGCAAAAGATATACTTGACAAATATGAGCATTAAGAAAGCTTGTGTAGCTATATGGATGTTGAAAAAAATAGACCTCAAGACAGATAGCACTGTTAAAAAGAAAGAGTTTCATTACACAGTTTTAAAAAGTTTCAGTTTATGAGGAAAACACTAAAAATTCTGAAGATTTAAAAAAATTGTTTAAGCATTTTTTAATTTTTGAGAGATACTGTGTGAGTGGGGGAGGGGCAGAGAGAGAGGGAGACAGAATCCGAAGCAGGCTCCAGGCTCTGAGCAGTCAGCACAGAGCCTGAAGTGGAGCTCGAACCCACAAGCAGCTAGATCATGACCTGAGCCGAAGTCAGATGCTTAATCAACTGAGCCACCCAGGTGCCCCAAAATTCTGAAGAATTTTATATGGAACTGTATTACATATATAAAACAAAAATCTATAGAATTACAATAAGTAATTGATAAATCTATGACCAAAGTGGGAGATATCCATGTACAAGTATCAGTTAGGTCAAGCAAGCAGAAATTTAGAAGATTCAAACAGCAAAATGTAATGAATATTTAGAATGCTGCAGCCAAAAAAGAATGACAGAAAGAAAAGAAAAGAAGGAGGCATTACAAATCCCAAACTTCAAGCTGTATTACAAAGCTGTAATCATCAAGACGATATGGTACTGGCACAAAAACAGACACTCAGATCAATGGGACAGAATACAGAACCCAGAAATGGAACCACAAAGGTATGGCCAACTAATCTTTGACAAAGCAGGAAAGAATATCAAATGGAATAAAGACAGTCTCTTCAGCAAGTGGTGCTGGGAAATTGGATAGTGACATGCAAAAATGAACCTGGACCACCTACTTACACCATACACAAAAAGAAACTCAAAATGGATGAAAGACCTAAACGTAAGATAGGAAGCCATCAAAATCTTCGAGGAGAAGGCAGGAAAAAAATCTCTTTGACCTCAGCCACAGAAATTTCTTACTCAACATGTCTTGGGAGGCAAGGGAAACAAAAGCAAAAATGATCTATTGGGATCTCATCAAAATAAAATGCTTCTGCATAGCGAAGGAAACAATCAGCAAAACTAAAAGGCAACTGATGTAATGAGAGAAGATATTTGCAAATGACATATAAGATAAAGGGTTAGTTTCCAAAATCTGCAAACAACTTATCAAAAGCATCACCCAAAAACAAATAATCCAGTGAAGCAAAAGACAAGAATAGATACTTCCCCAAACAAGACATCCAGATGGTCAACCGACACATGGAAAAATGCTCAACATCACTCATCTTCAGGGACATACAAATCAAAACCACAACGAGATACCACCTCATACCCATCAGAATGGCTAACGTTAACAACTCAGGCAACAACAGATGTTGGCGAGGATGTAGAGAAAAGAGGATCTCTTTTGCACTGCTGGTGGGAATGCAAACTGGGGCAGCCAGTCTGGAAAACAGTGTGGAGGTTCCTCAAAAAATTAAAAATAGAACTATGCTACAACTCAGCAATTGCACTATTAGGTATTTATCCAAGGGATACAGGTGTGTTGTTTTGAAGGGGCACATGCATCCTAATGTTTATAGCAGCATTATCAATAGTAGCCAAAGTATGGAAAGAGCCCAAATGTCCACTGATGGATGAATAGATAAAGAAGATGTAGTGTATATATATATATACACACAATGGAGTATTACTCGGCAATGAAAAAGAATGAAATCTTGCATTTGCAACTATGTGGATGGGACTAGAAGGTATTATGCTAAGCAATATTAGTCAGAGAAAGACAAATATATGATTTCACCCATATGAGGACTTTAAGACATAGAACAGATAAACATAAGGGAAGGGAAGCAAAAATAATATAAAAACAGGGAGAAGGACAGAAACATAAGAGACTTAAAAACAGAGAACAAATGGAGGGTTGCTGGAGGGGTTGTGAGAGGGGGATGGGCTGAATGAGTAAGGGGCATTACAGAATCTACTTCTGAAATAATTGTTTCACCATATGTTAACTAACTTGGATGTAAATTAAAAAAATAAATTGAAAACATAAATTAAAAAAATAAAATTAAACAAAATAAATAAATAATAAATTAAAAGAAAAGAAAATACTCTTGCTAAGAGTATATGAAATATTATTAAAATTGAATATACACTGGAAAAAGAAGTTCTAAAAAGTCTCAAAGAGCTGGTATCACAGAGAATACATTTCCTGCCAGAATCCACTATGTTCCTCATTCCAGGGCACATTATA
Source organism: Suricata suricatta (assembly GCF_006229205.1). Lineage (NCBI taxonomy): Eukaryota > Metazoa > Chordata > Mammalia > Carnivora > Herpestidae > Suricata > Suricata suricatta. Next base: position 94,518,732 of record NC_043710.1, read on the forward strand.
TATCTTAACAAATGTGACATATGGATAAATGAAAAATCTGAATAGGCTTCAGAATCATGAAGGAAATTGAAGAGTGGCTTACAAAAGTTCTTCAGACATCATGCCCAAATATTTTAAGGGATGTTCTACCATAACTTTGAGGACAAGCTAATTTTACCATTATACACACTCAGTTGGAAAACAGATAAAAAAGGTAATATTCTGCGGCATCTTCTAGAAAGCCAATAGAATCATGCCACAAAACTGCAGGTAAGTACATGTGTAAAATGACATATATGGTGAAGGGAGGTGGTGGTGTGGCTTTATTTTCCCTTGAACCCTTCCAAGTGACTATAATATGGGTATGATTGAAGCTTAAGTAGCCATCATAGACCTTAAAGTGAAGCCAAATGTAGATGGACGATATAGTAATGATAACAGAAGTATGACTGCCAGAACGTAATGAAGCTTCCATAACAGCTCCATAGTCTATGTTCGTCAGGTGCACACATATATTCATACTTAAATAGACACACACACACACACACACACACACACACACATACACTGTTATTTTGTATTTTTTATTACCTGAAGCCTAAACTCTTCTATTGATATACAACCCAAGATAGAAAACAGCTGTTATCCTCTTCCATGGCATTTTCCTTAGAAATGTGACATCACGCAAGTATCTTCAGAAGTTATTTTTTTCCAAATACGTAGGGGAGACTTCCTGACAAGCATCTGGCAAAGTAACATGTACAATTTCTGTGTCCATCTGAAGAAGCTAAGGCACAGAAGTGACAAGGTCTGGCTTGCCGAGTGCTCACTCTGGCAAGGATGTGGAAGATGGACTTGAGAGGCCACCACTGGAGCCAGGGAGGGGGCTGGTTGGTGCAGGAGAAGGAAGAGGCCTGATCACAGACTCCAACACTGTCCTTCTCAGACCCGTCTTCCACGCACTCACCTGGAGGAGGGGATGCATTTGGCATATTTCTATGTGGCACACCCTTGGCAAGGTTGATGATAGGTTGCCTGTGACTGCATGAAAGAAAAAGGAGTGAGGCGGGCTCTTCCTTTTCTAGCCTGCGAGGTAGAGTACACTTTCTTGGATATGAATATGAAAAGGAATGAATTTAAGGGGGCAGGTGATAGGTTAACTCTTGGAATGTTGAGATTTTTAGATACAATGGTTACTATGAAAATGAGTCTCCTTCAAGGATGAGGACTGAGTGCTATCTAAATATAGATTTTGAAGTCACTGTCAATACATACATAGAGATGAGACCCTAAGATTCATTCATTCCTATTTACTAAGTGCGACTACATGACAGGTGTGGTCCTTGTTCAGGGAAACCCAATGAGCAAGACAGAGTCCCTGCTAGTACAGACTCTAAATTAGAATACGATGATGAGGGTATGGAATGAAACGGAACGCTGTGTGTGACGCAGAGAACACGGAGTGCTGTGGGAACACGTGGAAGGGGCCCAACACTGGAGGGCAAATGTGTAGAACAGACTTCTTGGAAGACATGATGGTCAGACCTGAAGGATGAGTGGGAGTCACACCAGGAGACAGAGATGTGCAGAATGCACAGAGCTGTCAAGGCAAGTGGAAGAATCTAATGTGCTCAGAATCTGGAAGAGGCCGCCTTCCCTGGGGCGTGGTGTTCCAGCAGACGTGGATTACCTAATGAGGTGGGAGAAGTAATCACGAGAGGGGTTGTGAGGCCTCCTGTAAGGGGTTTGGACTTGAGATGGAGGGTCGTTCTAGTCTAGTCAAGAGTGTGCCCTGTATAGCATGGGATTCCTGTCTACAGATGCAAAGTGGTTGAGGACAGAGCTGAGGGGCTGCCAGCGTTTGAGAAGAAGTCAGAGAAAGGGGAGCCCATGATGGAACTAACTATAAGAAACCACAAACTTACGCTTCTGTTTGTTTCTTCATCAATTCAGCATTTATATTCAGACAACTTCCTGTTTTAGGAAGGTGTATGTCTCGTAATATACTAACCATGTATCTTCAATTTGTTATTCATCATATTAAACTAATCCATGTTTATTGGAGTTTAAACATAAACTGTTACAGTACTAGTATAGATGTCAATAATCATCATAACGATCATAACAACTGGATAATAGCTATCTGATACATAGTCTGTCATAAGCCAGAAACCTGGTGAGCACTTTATGTAATCTCCTGGGGACAGGGTAGATGGCTGACAGGTAGTAATTTTAGGGAGCCTACATAAGGTCAAACATGCGCTCAGTGGTACGGCTGAGATGCGAACTCAGGCACTTGACGCTGTGCTCTCATGAGTTCTCCGCTGACAACACCTGGGTTACAGGACTGAAGTTCTATCCGGACGTGCACAAGCCTGAGGGGCTTCCACAGCCTCAACTCTACGGAATGTACATCTAGGACTGGTTTTCAGTGGATCCAACAGGAACTCTGTGCTTTCCATAGCCCTGATATGTCATAACGGGGTGACTAACTATGAACCATAGCACTTGAGCAAACCTCTGGCCTAAGTTTCCCACCACAAGGATTTCAGCCTTGACTGTGCACTGTAGTCACATACACATTTGTTCCATTTTTACATTAAGTAACAATTCACAGAGACAATGTACATTATCTTTTTTAAATGTTTATACTGTGTATGTGAGAGAGAGAGAGAGAGAGAGAGAGAGACAGAAAGAGAATCTTACATTATCCTGAGGCAATGTGTTTAGTCAGAGCTCATAAAGAAAGATCTTCCCCTAGATCTTCAGTTAAGTACCTTTTTTTAAAAATGGGTAAGTTGTCAGAAAGTTATGTCATTTGCAGACTTTCAGCTTCAGAAAGGTGAGGGTCCCTGAAAAGATGGAGCCAGTAAGAAAGCCTCACAGTTTGTCCATCTGGGGTAAGAACACTGCTAAAATATACCCACATTACATCGATCTAAGGATCCTCAAGAACGCTCCCTCCCCTTGGCCCTCAGACATGACCTGTAACTCACCTGGCAGGTTGCATACCTGCTCAGGGATCTATCATGATACAGTTTTCTATATAAGTTTAATGTTTCTAAAGAAGCATTAACATAATGACCATGGGGAAAGAACAGACCTCTGTTGGATGCCCACACAACTATCTGTAATTTTTGTGTTTGAATTCGCGTTTTGACGGGGCCGGCACAATGACCTTTGCAGGGAGCAGGGCCTCCAAGGGTCCTATCCAGACCCGCCTGCTCTTCTCCTCACACTGAGCCCCAAGGATGAATGGGAAGCAAACGTGGTCCGCCATCAGTCCACAATGCCTCTGTCTAGGGCCTCCTACGTGAATTCCAAGCCGGCCCAGCACTAATGTTGGTGGAAGGCTGCGTATCTATTTTCCCTGCCAGTCCACTCAGGCCTCTTTCAAATGAACGTGCGGAAGGCTGCTGGCGCAAGAGCAGGTGTCAACGTTGTCCGTCTCCCGAATCTGTCCAACTGTCCGCACATGGCTTACAGTCCTGCTCCTGCCCCTCCCCTTCTCTGACCACCCTCGTTGCAGCGTTAAAGCACGTTCTTCGAGAACCCCCTTGCCTGGCGGTGCGGTTCTGATTCATTGTCCTTGTGGGATTTTAGCAGCAGGGTGGCACTTGGACTCTTTCACTCTGTGACCAGGGAAGGTGGGAGGGGACAGACGGACGTGTGCCTCCCTCTTCCTCCTCTCCCAGGGGTGGGACACACAACCCTCTTTATGAAAACACCCACCAGGGCTCCTTCCCCCGCACATGAGCCCCTCCTCCACAGCCCCCTCCGACCCCACAGAGGTGCCAGGCTGTGGAATCGGGTTAAGGAGGGCAGAAGACAGACAATGCAGGGACACCAAAGCAGATGCTGTAAAGGGAGCAGGGGCTTCCTTGTCAGCTTCTGATGACTGTTTCTCGCTCAATTACAAGTCAGAATCTCCACAGGAAGCTCCATTGCTATTTTTACATGTTTTTTCCTTTGCTCTCCCACTGGCCCGGGTAGGCAGGAAGGCGGTGATACATGAGCGAGACACAGAGTGAAGTGTCCTCTCCTCCTGGTAGAGTGGCCACCCTCACACTTGGCAGCTGGTCACAAGTAAATATTTGGCATTGTCAGCCTGACCAAAAATGTAATAAAATCGGTAAACAAATATACTTGGTTGAGCTATAAAAAATAGTCTAAATCCTAATGAGTTTGCTACAAACACAGATCTAAGTGCCTGAGGCCCGCCATGGGAGGTTGATAAAAAGGGAAGGCCTCGTCATCCTGGGGAAGGAGGAAGGGGTAAAGGTGTTTTCTCTCAGGGTGAGGAAAGGCACTGAAGTGGGGCTGGATGCATCAAGCACTAATGATACATTTTTCATCCCTTCTTCAAGGGTCAGGTCAGAGTCTGAATGATTCTTACTTCTGAGTTTATACATCACTGATATGTTTTGGCTATCGTGTTTTCATCTTATTTTTAATAAGAAAAATGGGCCACAAGCATTTTAAGTGGCACAATTCACAGCAGATGTGTGCTGGCGTGACACGAGCCGCGCGGGAGCTGGAGCTGGGGGTGGCTGCTCCCAAGCAGCACTACACACTCCGTGCTGCTCTGAGCGGCTCCGAGGTCAGTGACAGGTGCGCGGTCCCCCTGAAAATCTTCCCCATCGCACACCTCTCGGAAAGGAATTTCAAGGAAGGAGCAGAACCACTGATATGACTGTGGTGTGAACTGAAGTCATCACACCGTATTCTTTGCAGCTTCCTGCTCCGCCACCCGCTCCGTTATCTGTGGACGCGAGTTTACCGCAAGCCCCTAACTGGTAATGAGTGACAGAGGACGGGGGTCCCACATCTCTGGAATCATGCTGCCCAGCCACTCCAGTTTCTGACGTGGGAAGAGAAGGGGGGAAAAAGTAAAAGAACAGGACAATATGAGAAGAAACAGAGCAGAAAAGGGGAGCTGAGAACCCAAATGGAAGCCAGGAGAGCTCTCTGGAGCAATTGATACAACAGCTCATTTATTGGTAAGTAAGAGAGGTATTGTCAAAAGGTATCTCATGCCTCTTCATTTGTTCCTATTTTTGTGATTTACATCTTGACTTATTTTGCAAAAGAATGTGAGGCAGTTTAAAAATAAAAGGCACGTACGCAGCAAAACCCGAAAATGAGAAATAAAATAGCAAGATCTCTGCCCTCCCCACACACGCTCCCCTCTCCACCCGCGTCCTCCATGCTCTGCTTCAGCACAGGGGAGCAGCAAACATGCATTATGCCACCCACAGCGCTGTTTCCTAGGGCTTTCAAAATCTGTTATGCTACGTGTAGAATATAGTTTTGTTAAAAAAAAAAAAACAAAAAACAGGCCAAAGGAAATAAGCCAAACCAAACCAAAGTAAAGTTTTCTACTCTCTGCCTTGCCAAATCGATCTCTCCTAGGGACACTTTACATAATGTTACAATAATAATTTAGATATTGAACACAGGATACTCAGAAACCCCTGAAATAACACTGTTAGCCTGGAAAGCACGGATATGATAAAACGTTGAACATTAAGCGTTAAAGAGGAGGAGGATGACGTAAAACAAGAACAGCGCGTCAGTGCTTTTTGGATGTGGGACCAAAACTGCCAGCCTTTAGATCAGTTGATTGAAAGACAATGTCCCTTAGAAGTTTTAAATGTTAGGGGCGCCTGGGTGGTTCGGTTGGTTAGGCATCGAATGCTTGATTTCAGCTCAGGTCATGATCTCATGGTTCATGAGATCGAGGCCCATGTCAAGGTCTGGGATGACAGCATGGACCCTGCTTGGGATTCTCTCTCTCTCTTTTTCTCTCTCTCCCTCTCAAAATGAATAAATAAATAAACATTTTAAAAAAAGACTTTTTAAATGTTCGGTTTCTGTCTCTTCATCTCTCCCTTGATTATATATGACCAGTGGTGTTGGGAATGGCGAGAGACCCACCATCAATATGTACAACTCTGGGCAACACACACACGTAAAAACATTTTCCTTTGAAAACATCAATTTCAAATGAGAAAATAATGACTTCTTATATTATTTAAATTATCATCTCTTTTTCACTCAAGGAAAAAATGACATCTCATTAAGTAGATTTGAGAAAATGTCAAGGTTTTATAATGCCAAAAATATGGATTATTTTAAAGTGTTTTAAATATTTAGCTTGATTATATCTAAATCAAGAATGTTCTTTTTCAGTGCTCGCTTCAGCAGCACATATGCTAAAATGGGCATGACAGAAGATTAGCATGGCTCCAGGCAAGGATGACATGCAAGTTTGTAAAGGGGTCCATGTTTTTTGCAAACTCGTGCAGCTGCTCTAGAAAACAGTGTGGAGGTTCCTCAAAAATTAAAAATAGACCTACCCTATGACCCAGCAATAGCACTGCTGGGAATGTATCCAAGGGACACAGGAGTGCTAATTCATAGGGGCACAGGTACCCCAATGTTACAGCAGCACTTTCAGCAATAGCCAAACTATAGAAAGCGCCCAACTCTCCATCAACTGATGAACAGATAAAGAAGATGTGGTTTATATATACGACAAAATACTACTTGGCAAAGAGAAAGAATGAAAGCCTGCCATTTGCAGCAACGTGGATGGAACTAGCAGGTATTTGCTAAGTGAAATAAGTCAGAGGACACATATATGTTTTCACTCATACGTGAAACTTGAGAAACTTAACAAGACCATGGGGGAAGGGAAGCGGAAAAAAAGTTACAAATAGAGAGGGAGGGACGGAAGGAGGGAAACATATGAGACTCTTAAATATAGAGAACCAGCTGAGGGTTGATGGGGGGTACAGGGGTGAAGGGAAAATGGGTGATGGACATGGAGGAGGGCACTAGTTGAGATGAGCACTGGGTGTTGTATGGAAGCGATGAATCATGGGAATCTACCCACAAAACCAAAAGCATACTGTACACACTGTATGTTAGTCAACTTGACAATAAATTATATTAAAAAAATTTCTTTTCCAGGTTGCTCCATATTTTTTCACGATTAGAAATTCAAAGACCATCTCTGTTGGAGAAATTTTCGTTCTGACTAATATAGAAACTATGTGATACATTAAAATGTGGTATCATTAAAAAAACAAAACAAAACAATTGGGGTACCTGGGTGGCTCAGTCCTTTAAGTGTTCGCCTTTGACTCAGGTCACTCTCTCCTGGCTTGTGAATTTGAGTACCAAGCTCTCAGCTGTCAGTATGGAGTCTGCTTGGAATTCTCTCTCTCTGCCCCTCCCCTCATGCTCTCTCTCTCACAAAAATAAACATTTAAAAAACCCCTCACATGGTATCATTAATAAAATATGAATTACATGATGTTATTAGAGCACCAAAATTATTTGATACCTATTGTCAAAGACTTTCTTTGATGAATTCATTCATCCACTTCATGTTTACAGCATGCTTATTAGGGGTTACTTGCTACACACAAAAGATATAAAGGCAGTAAGGTATAATAATTACTGGTGAAAGACCTATTTCTGGGGGAAGAAAAGATATGTAAATGTATACACAATGTAATGTGAAAATTACTATAAAAAGGATTCTGCACAGGATGTTCTTTAAGTTCTTTTCCTACATGACTCAAGAAAAGATTTGGACATTTCACTCAAAACGAAATGTGTTATTCCAAATGAGCTCATTGTTTAGATACACTGTGTTGTCCCATATGGTAGGTGGCCATGAGGCAAATGTGGCTACTTAAGATAATTAAATTTTAAAATTCAGATCTTCAGGTTCAAAAGCCACATTTCAAGCACATTCAATAGCCTTAAATTTATCAACTCAAAAATCTGTCCAAGTTTTATTCCAAATTAAAACTAAAAACACCAAGCTGTGTCTTAAAGGCAAGTTCCTGGCCATCAAGTAGTATCTTGTGTACCATTTCTTAATGAAGCCATAGCAAGTGAGTTAACTTAATTCTAGTGCCTTCATGCCCATCACTGCATTTTTTTCCTTAAATTAAATTTTTATTTAAAAAAAAAGCATGGGAAAAAGCAAGGGGGGCAGAGAGAGATAATAATGACTTATGATGCATCAGACTGCTAGGTTCTACTCAAGATTGTGGAGAAATCCAGGAACATATTAAGGCAGTTATTTATAACAGGAAAAATGTTTAAATAAACAGTTCAGGATAACTGAAGAGCAAAGAAAAGTACTAAAATGTACTAAGCCATCTTATTTCTTGACAGGTGGTTTTGTACATTATAAAAAAGTTCTTATCTTTAAAGTGGATATGTGCTCTTTTTTCTGGATGATGTGAAAATACAGATAACTCTTAGACAACTATGTTTATGAGAGAAATTAATCAAGATCATAACTGAAGTTCATACCTCAGTTGATGATAGTGATACATAATTTTAAGCCCAGTATCTAAGAGGAAATAAATTGGTCTTATGATCCTAAACTTATAAAAGGAGCACAACAGTTTCAAAGGAAGAAAATATTATTACTGTCTTCTGCAAGCACTTAATTGAAACCAAGAATATTGGGAAGCAGGGTCATGTCATGGTGGAGTGAACCACCTCAACATCATGAAATGGCCACAAATTTCTATTTATAAAATAAGCAAGTCACAGAGATGAGAAGTACAGCATAAGGAACAGAGTCGATATTGCAATAACACTGTAAGGTGACAGACGGTGACCACACTTACTGTGGCGAATGCTGAGTAGTGCACAGAAGTGTTGAGTCACTATCTTGCGCCCCTGAAACCAACATAACATCGTACATCAACTAGACTTCAGTAAAAAATATAAGCAGCCATCTTCCTGATATGTTATTTTTTCATTCATGCGATTACCACTTGGTGTAAAGGTGTCGATTTTGAAGACAGGTTGGGTTACTCTCATAGAAGGTAATACAAAGGACTGGCTGTTCATCCTGCAGCAATTACTAGAGAGAATTAAGAAATTCGAGAGAGTGAGTTGCATCGGCTGGTTAAAAGCTGGACAGAGAGACAACAAGGAAAAAGCAGGCTTTGTGCAGCAAGGCTTTTCCAGGAGGAAAGTTAAAGGTAACCAGTGGCCACGTTAGAAGAAACAGAGCTTGCACCATGAAGGGTTTAAGTCTTGGGAGGCAGAAATTCAGCCAGGAAAAAGATTCTTTAAAGAACGAAACACAGCTGCTTATACTAGGGAGATTCCTGGACAGAGGTGATGGCTGGGAGGAGACTCAGTGTTGGAGCATCTGATGCGCCATGCAGAAGTGGGGATCCCAGAAGGTACAAACTAGTATGAAGCTAAAACAACACTTTGAATCCCTGTTTGGTGGGGAGGCTGATGCATGAATACCCATAACCCTCTTCTTGCCAGAGACCGAGGGACCCAGACAAAGAGGAAAAAGTAAGACATCAGACCCACTGATATCTCTATGACATCAAGATGTCATAAAAAAAGGACCTTGTGCCCAATGTGATGAACTGAGCCATGTCATAAAGAACCACATAAAGAATGGTCTCATCTTATCCCAGTATCTATTTCTTTACATCATGATTCAATTTTTTGACTCAAGTCAATTTTATTGAAGTGCAATTTTTTTTTTTTTTTGCATTTGACATGCATGTGTTACCACTGATGAACATATACTGACATCATTACCACCTACAGCCCATGGTTTACCAGGGTTCAGACATTCCAGGTGTTTGGGCAGATGTATATTGACATGTCCACCATCATCAGAGTTTCATGTCATGATCCTATGCCAGCGCCTTACTGAGCCACTTTGCTGCCTGACAAATCCTCTGTGTTCACCCCTTCTTTCCCTTAACCTCTGGCGACCACTAATCTCCTCACTGTCTCCAAAGCGTTGCCTTTTCCAGAACGTCGTATAGTTGAAATCATACAGCATGTAGCCTTTTCATATTGGCTTCTTCCATTTAGTAGAATTATGCACTTAAGGTTCCTCCATGTTTTTTAATGTATTGATAATGTTTATTTTTAGCTTTGAATAATAATATTCCATTGTCTGGATGAACCAGTTGATTTCTCCATCCACCTACTGAAGGACATTTTTGGTTGCTTTCAAGTTTTGGTAATTATGAATAAAGGTGCTATAAGTATCTGTGTGCAGGTTTTTGGCAGGTTTACTTGTGGGTAAACACCAAACAGCATGATCGCTACATCACAAGGTAAGAGTGTATTTAGTTTAGAAAGAAACTGCCATCTTGACTTCCAAATGGCTGCACCATTTTACATTCCCACCAAGAATGAGTGAGAATTCCACACACTCACCAGCATGTGGTGTTGTCAGTGATCTGGATCTTGGCCGTTCTAATAGACAGGCAGTAATACCTCATTGTTGTTTTAAGTTGCCTTATGATTCAATTTTCAGTGTCCTCTTGCTCAAGGATTTTTCCAAAAGTTAGAAATGAAAAGAATGATTTTTCTAACCTATCCTACATGCTCTAGGATGCTTTGCAGTCTTAGCGATTGGAAAATGTCATCACGAGACATGGGTAGGCTCCCATATTTTCAAATGAGAATTACTGCATGCCGCAACCATGCCAAAAACTACACTGATATTAAGTTTTCTAAACTTGTGGTTGAAAGGAAAAGTTAGGAAGAATGCCAATATAAATAATGTACTAGGACCATCACTGGTGTCATATCTTAAATGACATTCCATTTCTGAGAATAGGAAATTGGGCTTTGGACTTTTGAATATAGTTACATCTTCAAAAGGTTTATTTTGCTTGTTTATTGCTTTATGGTTATGGGTTTACTCATGTGACAGAATTCTATTCAAGGATATTCTTGAAACATTGCAATTTCAATTTTCATTCCAACTTCTTGTCAGATAGACACTTTAAGGGAAAAAGATTGATGATAAACACTACAATGGGGGTTCCCTGCTGTTTATTCTGCAATATAATCTGTTGCTGTGATTCTAGACACTAAATACCAAAAAAACCCCTAAAATTAAATAAAGAATACGGGAACTTATGTCTCACAGTGAAAAGTCAAAGTATCGCAAACATGTATAAAAATAGATGGATTGCCAATAATTTAACGTTATTCACCGTGCTTTTCCATCGCATGGGTTGTGTAGTATCAGTTCCTGATCTTCAGTCTTGAGAGGTGAAGGTAAAGTGTAATGCTGGGAGCCCTCTCTGAAGTAAGGCAGGTTTGCAAGGCCTCCCACCGTCAGATGGCCACCGGCATCTACACCCACTCAACCCCCACTCAATTTCTGCTTGAGCACCGACCCCCAAGGCGCCTGACTGACTGATAGCAGGAGTGACTTGCCTTCTAATGCTAAAAATATGTGAATCGTACCTTCTGAAAAAACTTGTTATAGGAGTTCCTCTTTTGTGATTATAGGAGCAAATACTACATTTCCTGAGAATACCTGTTTTTCTTCCCCTCGAAAAACAGGCTATTGACCCCTGCTCACAAAAGAACTAACTTTTGCTTTTGCTATGCTAAAACACATTGCCTTGTATTTAAATGTGAAAGATTCTTTCCTTCTCCCTGTGATAAGCATCTAGTTACCTCCTTCAATCATTATTGGTAAAGATTATGTATGAGTCTTCTACCAATCTATGTGCTGGGAAATTTTTACATACCAAAGAATTTGTCATCAGAAATCATTGTCTAAGGCAATTGCCACTTCTGTTTTGTACCCCATACATTTTTTCAATAAATAAAGCTGACTCTCTGGTCAGTGCAGAGATGCCCGCCTAGTGAGCAGAAAGAAGCCGACTCTTCCCTCACTCCCTTTCGCCAACACTGTCCATCCTTCAGGGAGCCCTGGACCTGCTGGAGTTGGACTCCGGACGTGTAAGGTCACCAGCAAGTAGAAAACTTATTCCCAGATCAGTACTGCATTGTCACCATGCTTCAATGACGCACTTAAAGTTTTACATTTCAAACCCAGGGATGTGGTTCAACCTGCTACTTTTTCTTTTTTAAATAAACTTACAGAGATATACGAAGACATAAAAATCAATGTGTTCCTTTTTAAAGACATTCCAAGACATTAAATCATCTGCTTGAGGCAGATTTATTTCCTGATTGTACCTGAAATACCATCATGGAAATTTTCATAGAATTGTTTATCTTGATTTCAGCTAAGTCACAAAGAATGGCTGGCTCATGAATAACCTCGTGCATCTGATGTGTTTCATTAGAAATTTCGACCTAAAATTACTGACAAGACACATCGACCTTTTTCTGATTTTAGACTTGCTAGAGCTCCAATTATTTCCTTAAATCACAAAAGTGATACAAGGCCACTTCTGGTTGAAAGTGAGGGTTTTACTCATGTAGGTGAGGGTTTGCAACTTACCCCTGTCCGTGTCGTACAAGAAGACGAAACAGTTCCATTCGTAGTGGTCCAGGAGGCTCAGGAGTGCCCCGCGCAAGGACGGTCTGAGCTGCAGCACAAACTGGCTCTCCCCCTCTGTGGGGAAACTTGGTGTGATGAGGGAGATGTGTAAGGCGCTGCAGAACGAGGTCAAGGTGTGTACCGACCTCTTATCGTAGAGTCCAAAAATGGCAAAGACTCCTCTGGAATACTGGGAACAGACTAAAAAAGACAAAGAAAGAAACAGACTATTAGCACACTCAGGCTGGTGTCTTCCACATCTAAGGTCTAGGAAGTTAAAAAAACCAACAGTGTGAATCACTTGTATGTCAGGAATATAAGGAAAGTAAAAGTGAAGAGTGCAATTAATTGTGTAATTAACTAATGAACTGTAGAGTGTGTGTGTGCGTGTGTGTGTGTGTGTGTGTGTTCAGAAACAAGGAGCCATAGGTTTCCATGTTCAAGAAGCGAGGTTGGAGCTGTAGTCCAAGATGGAGACTTGGAGGACCCTGGCCACCAGGAAGACCCTGGACTTTCCGGTCCACCAGGTCTGCACCTGTTTGGAGAGCAGCTCATCATGGAGGAGGACTGAGAGCTGACACAGCAGTGCAGAGAGCGGGTGAGAGAGGGATAGCAGACCCATAACAAAGGGAGGCCAGCCCCACACTGGGAGCTGCCCCCGCAGGGGTGGTACTGAGGCTCTGGGTGTAGATTTCCCCACCCTGGGGCACAGAGAAAATCTGTGGTTTAAAGGAGCAACTAGAGGGGCGCCTGGGTGGCTCAGTCAGTTAGGTATTTAACCCGCCTGCTCAGGTCATGATCTCTGGGCCCTGGGACCCTGCTTCCCATCGGGCTCCGGGCTGACAGTGCAGACCCTGCTTGGGGTTCTCTCTCTCTCCTCTCTGCCCCTCCCCTGCCCCTTCTCTCCCTCTCCCTCTCTCTCCCTCCCTCTCTCTCTCTCTCTCCCCCTCCCCCTCTCTCAACAAACAACGACACATCTAAAAAACAAATAAGTAAAAAACCACAGAACCAGGGGCACCTGGCTGGCTCAGTCAGTTAAGCATCCAATTTCAGCTCAGGTCATGATCTTGTGTTCTGTGAGTTCGAGCCCCATATCAGGCTTTGTGCTGACAGCTGAGTCTGGAGCCTGCTTCGGATTCTGGGTCTCCCTCTCTCTCTGGCCCGCCCCTGCTCATGCTCTGTCTCTCTCAAAAATAAATAAACGATATTAAAAAATTTAAAAAACAAACAAACAAACACCCACAGAACCTAAAGGGACCAGGCGTAGCAGGAAGGAGGGAAGGTGAGGAGGCGGCTGGAGGTCGTCTGGGTGGGAGGTCAGTGAGATCTGCATGTGCACTCCGCCACCTGGAGCGCGGTGGAGCAGCAAACAAGGTTCCAGGATGCCTTGTCCCTGCCCCGGGGCCCCTCTGGGAAAATATCC
>NC_043710.1:94532564-94542796 GCF_006229205.1 Suricata suricatta
AACAAACACGAGGTTAAGCAAAAAGTGGCTACAGTGGAATATGCTCCCAATGAAAGAACAAGTCAAAACACCGTGAAAAGAACGAAATGAAACAGAGATAAGCAATCTACTGTGAAATGGTTACTTTTTTCTTTCTTTTTCTTGCTTTCTCTTCCTTCCTTCCTTCCAAATCATAACCTTAGAGTTCTCTTGAACCATGTTTGAAAACAAGTTAAGCTGTCTGAAAAACCACTTTTGGGGTGTCCTTGATGACACGGAACTGTGACCAGCTATGTAGCTTCTAGATAGGCTACAGAGCAATTTCAATACCCAGTAGAACCAAGACCCACCCCTGCAAGTAGACAGGTACACAGCCTCTCCTTGTTTCTCCCTTGTGTGTTCCCAGTTGTTGCAATGAGGCAAATACATAAAGAGAACTAACAACAACAACAACAACAGTAGGAACAACAACAAATTCTCTTCTCAACATTCCTGCCCAGCTACATTTTGATCCCTCTTTTGACATGACCGAATTCTAGTGCAAACTTGGGTGACTTTTTCTAATTTACATTTTAAAAGATACACACTTGCATGGGGAAAAAATACTCTTTTCTATTTATGCAATAAAGCAAGACTATTTGAATTCCAGATCCTTATGGTTTACCACATACGGTTAAAGGTCCATTTCTCCTTGGCCTATATAGCTAGTTTAAGAGGCCCTTAGTCCTATGAAGTGTTTATGTTTTCTGATTTTGGTTACTACTTTTAATTGCTAACCTCATTAAGAAGCCATGAATATTGGATAATCTAGAGGCGTTTATCTTAGGAGTAGTTCACTGTGATACAAAGAAATTAGATTTTGCTTTGTTGATGCAGTAATAGGCTGTTGGGAAAAAATTAATTATCCTAATAACATTTATGTCCATATTCTACAATATATGGGTTTTAGGAAATTAGGAGGCATGATTAAATAAGATAAATTAATAAAACCTGGCAGTGTTTCTTCTGTTCTTGTTACTATCACTCTGAGATTGGGGATGCGGTCTGAGCAATGTAATTACAGCAGAAGAAGATACCAGTTAAAAGAAAATGGATGTTACTGGTCTCCTTTAGATGAGGTGTTCTAAGAGATATTGTGTATGTTGTGGAAAAATGAAAGCCTAACTAAGGGACCAGCATCTATGTTCAAATGGATAAGACTGGGGTAGACCTGACATTAAAAAATAGGAGATGAATGGTAACCAACTAGAATTTAAACTTTGAAGAAAACAATAAAATATAGAGGAAAGGCTGCAGACGTTGAAAACCCGTTCAAAACCCAGTGCTTTTATTTGTCAGCCAGGTGGCCTTGGCTAAGTTAATCTTACTTGCCTCAATTATAATATATAATATGCCAAAAATTAAATAACATAATGTATACAAAGCTACTAGTAAGTGGTGAGTTTTAGAAAGAAATTCCATCAAGGAAGAACATCCAATTCTAATTCTACACTCTCCCACGAACTACAATTTGATCAACTGAGTAGACTGACTAACCTGGAAGGCTTGGTCTGACGGGTTGTAATTTTCTCACAAGATATAAGAAACCACATAATGTAATATCTAGGTGTATGGAGTTTCAACTCAATTAATTTCTATAACTCAAGAGGCTTGATCTGATAAGTCAAGCTGCTGGATCAGATGTTAACCTTGGGAATGTTCCATCAAGGCTTTGGATATATTTACGTAAGTGCTATATATTTAGCGTTCAACCAGGAGCTGCTTGGCTCCTTTGTAAATTTTTCATATTGTCACGTTCTCTTGATTTTCATGCCAATTGAGGGACCACTCTCAATCGTTACACAGTAAGTAATCTGGTTCAAATAGTTTTTATTTTACCCTATTGAAAAAAAAAGTTGAAGAGTGTCAGAACTCAAATCGAAGATATTGGCTTTCAGTTTGGTGTTGAAACTACAAACAGATGTTACTCCTTGTTCAAGAAAACTGAATCAACAAGTTGTCGACTTTAACATACGCATGTGTAAAATAAACATTAACATAATCCCTTCTGTTAGGGCATTATAAAACCATACCATTGTCAAGTTTGGGTTATCCAAACTGTTTTTCTAGGAACCCCACAAGTTCCCTAGGAGAACTTGAATAGCTTTGCAGAGAAGTTTTTTTTTAAGTTTATTTATTTATTTTGAGAGAGAGAGTGTGTGAGAAGAGGAAGGGCAAAAGAGACAGAATCCCAAGCAGGCTCCGCACTGCCAGCACAGAGCCCAGCACGGGGCTAGAACTCATGAACTGTGAGATCATGACTTGAGCAGAAATCAAAAAGAGTCAGATGCTCAACTGACTGAGCCACCCAGGTGCCCCTGCAGGGAAACCTTTGATGAGACAGAAAAGGGGGGTATGGTACCCCCTCTCCCCCCAAAAAATGAACCACACTTCTAATTTCACCTATTTAAAATATTGAGCTACTACCGACATAAAATTTATATGCAAATAGTATTAAACTATACTTAAAAAAGGTCAAAACAATGACTATACTCTGTACACAGTTCCCCTATTGTTTTTTAATTGCTATTATATTGTTTTCAATGTAATCATTAAGACTTTCCACAACTCTGGTGCTTGCTATACTATTTAGCTTAATTTATTCAATCTGTGTCTCAACAAACTTAATATTGTCTGATATTTAATCATCTTCTATCTGCTTTCATTCATTTGCATCGTCATAAATATCTGTTCGCTCTTTTTCACGCCATCTGTCATTCTGCTTCTAATAAACTTATGTTGTCACTCACATTTTCCTTTCCCTTTGCAAAGGTCCAGTTTTAGTAGGACTCATTTGAATTTTTCTTTTTGGTCTATTTAATTTAGATTATTTGCTTGGCAGGTGAAGATGATTGGGTTTTCTGTGTATGTGGATAAATTGTCAGTAAATGTTCTGTGTTATTATCTCGATGTGATACCCCACATAGTATTTTATTTGGTCCAACAGATTCAAATTTTAGAATATAATTATTTTCATAGTTAGTATTGTAATGTAGTCTTGCGCACACTCAAATAGAAATTTGCTTGGTTATATCATGACATCTATTGTTGCTTAGGATACAGATAATTTTTCAAACAATGGATATTCTTAAACTATATAAATGTATACAAAAATTAATGAGAGTAAAATAAGCTGAATACCAATGTGTTCAGAAATGTATGCATAAAAGGGAAACCGAATTTTAATGTTCTTGTATAACACGGCTGAATATAACACACAAGAAGTAAGGCTTAGTCGCCACAAAGATGTGATGATATTAGGTTGATACATTCTTTGGCATACAAACAGTAATTAGGATAAGACTTTGAAATAATCCAGTTATAATTTTAAGCACATATTGTATATTCTGCTCCACTTGGATTGTGGATTATGTAAATAAACACCTAATATAAACACACTGTAACAATCCATTCATCTTTTACCCGGTGGTGTCAATTAATCAGATCAGGCTTCTCATCAGGCAGTAACCCCCTTCAATTCCAGATGCCTGGCCATGTCACAGTATCATATAATTTGATGATTTATAGCCTCCCATTGCATGCGAATCAAATGACATGGTTTTAGCTCAGTGTTTTACACGTTGTGGGACATGAATCCCGGTGCTGTTCTGGAGTTTCTGCTACCTCCGCGGCATGGGGAAGAAGGGTGCCGGCTGGTGCTCCATCTACGTTCCCTTTCTCCTGTCTCTGCAATGTTCCTCTGGTCTACAGCCCTTCTGCAAACAAGCCCAACTCTCCCTCATTGCATAAAATCCAGAACCTTCTCGACCTACCGCTTTCTATCTCTTCCTTTACTTCCCCAGTCACTTGTCGAAGGAGTTTTCTACTTAGACTGGTCCAACTCGGCTTCTCTACTCCCCACCTGCCAAAACCACACTCATCAGTTGTGCTGATGACCAGTTACTCCTAAACCCACCATCCTTGCCCCCGTCCTGCTGGAATCCTCTGCTGTGCTTGGAATCTGAGACACAGCCTGGGCTGCAACCCCAACCACTTCCTATCACCACTAGCCACTTCAGACATTTCTGTTGCCAGTCCAGCCTTGTAGGGGCACCTGGCCTGCCTGTCGGTACAGTGTGAGACTCTTAACCTCACGGTTGTGAGATCAAGTTGGGCATGAAGCCTACTCAAAAAAAAAAAAGTCCTACCTGGTAGACATTTGAATTTGCACTATGGAGCTGTTCATTTTTTCAACATAAACGTAACTGTTTCTTGGTTTCAGCAAACTGTATAAAGCAGTGTAAAAAGTGTTGGTGTTTGATCCATCTGCAGTAGAAAGAATGTACTGGGAAAAAAGTAGATTTAACATTACCACTCATGGTTTCATTCAACAAATGCTTATATATTGCCTAATTTCTTCCAGTCATTGTGTTAAGAATATCTAACAAAGTACAATTAATACAGTATTTTCCACTGAGAAGAGGTTCACACTCTAAGTGGCCAGACAGATACAGATTGATACTTCCAGATGGTGAGTGTAGTAAGTGATAGGTAGAGGTTATTAGGGAACACAGGGGAATCATTTGCTTTGCCCACAGGCCACAGGGCAGGGTAACTGGAGGAAATGATACCTGTCTATGGAGGTCAGCTTTGAGGAATCGTGATTAGAGACTTTGAAACCAACAAGTAGGTTGACTGTATTTCTATTTCTGATTAAAGTTCATATTTAAACTAGCCCAGGGATAAATGATATCTAGAAAAATTAGGGAAACAAATGTATGCCAACTGCTTGAATATAAACATAATGGTGGGAAGACGGAGTCAGTATATGGTATTTGGTTATTAAGTATTAAAAAAAACTGTCACCATCAAAACTCTACGCATCACGCAAACATGGTGAGATCCTGGCATTGGACATATGAACTTCTAAGAGAATAACATCAGTATGATTAATAGTAAATTCCTAATAGTACATTTTCAGGTTCATGATTTCAGCAACAACTAGAGTATATGCCAGTAAGATGTGGTCTTCATTAATGATGTAATGCCAAACTTGTCTTCAAGGAAAAGCGACTACAGAGTATGAGGTGAGATTTCTTCCTTCCTTCTTTCCTTCCTTCCTCCCTCCCTCCCTCTCTCTCTTCTATCTATGTATCTATCTATCTAGAGAATGAGACAAAGAAAAGAGAAAGAGGATTGGAGAAATTTGAGCATGTTTATTCATTAAGGGAATGGAGCCAGTGGAGAGGGAAATATATACAGAAGAGAAAAGGGGTTACTAATTATGGAAGGTCCCAGATAGAATGGATAGGGTCAAGGGCACATATAAAGTTGGCCTTGAATGAGATGTGCATGTGTGTGGAGGGTACTTTGTTCCATAGAGTTCAAAGATCAAAAGATAAGACATGTGTAAGCTGATAGTTTCCTACTGCACTGATCTAAGAGGCAGGGTTGCAGCAGTGAGATTCATTCAATATAGCTGTCTGAAAGGGGCACAAGTTACAAAGAATTGCAGAGGGGACACCTGGGTGACACGGTTAAGCATCTGACTTCGGCTCAGGTCGTGATATCCCAGTTCATGGGTTCAAATCCCCACATTGGGCTCTGTGCTGACAGCTCAGAGCCTGGAGCCTGCTTCGGATTCTGTATCTCCGTCTCTGTTCCTTCCCTACTCTCTCTCTCTCTCTCAAAAATAAATAAAAACAAAAAATTTACAAACAATTGCAGAGGGTGGGAGAGGAAACTAAGAACACATAAAATATCTTATAAACTCTGCATGATGGTAGGGAATTTTCCTATTTTATCCCCAACTGTATCCAACTCAACACATGCAACACAGTACCTATAAAACCTTATGGAACACTTGACAAAACAAAAGATTAAGTGAACATTGACAGAAGATAAGATATGAAAATATAAATTAGAAGTGGCAACAATTTAGAAATTCCTGATTTTCTTCAGGCACAGCATGCAGATGGTAACCAAAGAGAAAAATAATGAGGAGTTCGCAGCTTTCCTCCTTGAAATGAATTCTTGTTTACCCAACAGCACACTTTGCTGGGTCTCCTCTTACTGGAATGCTTGTTCTCAGTTTCCTGCCTTGCAACTCCCTGTCTGACCATCGTCTCATCTTCTTCTACACTCTTTCTTCAGATAATATCATCTCTTTCTATGACTTCAAATATCACCCATGTGCCAGTTACTCCCTGATGAAGACCTTCAGTTGTATTCTTTCCTATGAATTTGGACTCAAACATCAATACTGGACTTTTCTCTGTGTTGTCTTTTCAGCACCTAGGACCCACTTGAGCCCAAACAGGACCCTTCGTTTTTCCTTCAGAACCTTGTCTCTGCTTTCTCCCATCCCAATAAAAAGCATGGCCATCTATGAAAATATTCTTGATTTGTACCTTCCTTCTCTTCTCACATTGAAATCATGAGAAAATCTCAATGATTTTACCTCCAAAGTATCTAAAATATCTAAAATTTCACTGACCTCTCTGTATCTCCACTAGGCCGCCATTGTCCTGCCCAGTCTACAGTGAAGTCTCCAAACTGTACTTCCCGTTCCCAGTGTTTTTCCTTGCCAGTCATCCTCCACTCAGCAGAGTGTGATAAGGCGCCACCTCCTCCCTACTTAAAGTTCCACTGGTGTTTCCTCATATCTAATCCACGTGGGATAAAATGCTCTGATGATTTTGTCTTACTAAACTCATGGACCATTGCCCCCTTGCACAGTAGACTAAGCCAGACGCTCCCTTATTGTGTTACTTAAATGCAACTTTTCATCAGCTTCAGGGCCTTGGCACTAACTGGTAATCCCTTCTGCACCTCTCACTGTTCCTGTCTCTGTGAAAATGTCATTTCCTCCCAGAGCCTCTCTCTGCTCCTCTAGAAAATGAGGTTCCCAGAGCTCTAGTCATGCTCTACTGTGTGACCTTGTTTTATTTTGTATGTAGCTGTTACCAGTATTTGAAATCACCTTACTTATTTGATTGCTTATTTATCTCTTTTCTCTAGGACAGTAGGAGTTCTGCTAGAGGAGGGAATTTGGCTGCCTTTTCACTGATGCCAGCTCAGGCTCTAGAACTGGTGTAGGGAAACTCTGAGTGTGTTTGCTGAATGAACAAAATAAGGGCTTCTCATAAAGGAAATAAGGAGAGGAGACAGACTAGGAGTGTGTGGAATGACAGCCCAAAGCCACAAAAATCCACTTGCCTGTTGTTGAGTTCACTCTAGCAGTTAAGTTTCCCTTTCCCTGCTGGGGGTCTCGGCAACTTACTGTCCATGTCTATATGCATCTTCCCTCCCCTTTTGACTGTACCTCCACCCACCATTTTTCTTAAATGTTTACTTAAAGTGAGAGACAGAAGGAGACAGCATCCCAAGTAGGCTTTGCACTGTCAGTGTGGAGCCCGACTTGGGGCTCGATCCCACAAACCCTGAGATCACGACCTGAGCTGAAATCAAGAGTCAGATGCTCAACCAACTGAATCACCCAGGCACCCCTCACCATTTGATTATTAACTAAAGCTTAGTTAGTGAAAGCTGCCACGTGGTATGGCCTAAAAATTTCAAGATTCTTTACAAGGAAAACCATTATAATCTTAACTATGTATTAATTTTTTAACAATTTAATGTTCAGTTAATGAGATGGTTTTCTTTCACAATTGATAAAAATATCTATATTTTATTTTATGTTTTGATCAGGTGATGTTATATTACCATTTTTATACATTTAATTTTGACCAGCTGGAAAATGGTGAGTTGAGAAGTTCTGTCAGTAGTGTAGAGTCTGATCTGTGTCTGAAGTGCTATAAATTCTCAGTCTGCAGCCTCCTGCCTACCTCCCACTGCAGAACAACTTGGTCCTAGACTGTCCTGAGTATCGTCTCTCACCCTGTTTTTACCCAATTTCTACTTATGAGTTTTTAGAATCCTTTCATTTGTCTTTCTTCTAAAAGAACTCATTACCCACCTGGATTTTTAAAATAATGTCTCTTAAAATACTAACAGTCTATTGGAAAACTTTACAAAGTCAGGAAGTATTACTTAAGTATCTTCCTCTTTCTCTGATTATTTGATGTTAGAATGATGTGTTCCTCATTCTCAGATTTGAAAAGGCTCAGTCAGATGGTGGATAGAACATGCTGGACCCAGAATTCATTAATTTATGCCCTTAAGGCATTATCATAGATTATTAATATATAAAAGCTATTTTTCTTAGACTTGTAAGCGGTGGTTAGCTAGAGTACATAAAGTTACTGAAGCTAATCACTATCAATGACAAGTTGAAATGCAAATTACACCAAAATATTTCCCTTTAATTGTATCACAATTAAGTACTTCTGCTTTCTCAGATGTCCTCTGCGAAGATGCTTCTGGACAATGCCGTCAAAGATCACAATGAGAGGTAATCACTCCACGGCCCTGCACACGCTCTCCTTCGGTTTTATGGCATCTCAGTTAGAACGCATATTTCAATTCTAAATTAAACTAATCGAGAGCTCAGTAAAAATATACATGCTTGTTTGCACATTTCTTTCCAGAGTCAGGCCATCATAATGGAAACACATGGCTCATTTTGCTTCCAAGGTCCATAAAGGAAGAAGCAGAAGGCTATTTGTAACACTCAGCACAGGAAGGGAAGACTCCATCCTGGGTAAAAATGGCTGCCCGGGTGGTAATTTGGGTGCCGCAAAGATCATAGGGTTCTTTTATACTCCTAATATATAACCATAAGGACTCCAACAAGTAAGTCTTTAGAAGGAAGGAAGGTGAGAGGAGAGGAAGAAACCAATTCTGAAGAACATGTAAATCATAACAGGTGTGTTTGGTTCTTCACTTTGTCAACATCCAGCCATAAAGAAAATTACAGGGGGAAAGGCACCCAGTGATATACTGTTTCACATTCAAGGATTTGGAACATATTTTCACCATTAAGTGGCTCCTTAATGGAAACGTTTGACTCACCGTCTATATTTTATACTATATGACTGAGAACCATACTTGCTGCAGAGGTCTTTGTACACTGGAGAAACTTTTTCAAGGGTCTAAATAATATGTCAAAAGTTTTTCTTCATCAGAGGAGATGCAGCTGTCCTACTGAAAGACATTTAAATGCATCATGGGAGTGGACAACATCAATTAAAAATGGAATGGAATAATACTTGACAGATATTGGAGTGGGTTTTGCAAGCAACTGTTCTCATGAAAATTGTGCTTCCGGGATAATGGAAGTGTCATCACTTATTTTGGGTACAGAATCTGTGACATCTGTTTACCATCTGTCTGTACTACCAGACGTAATGGCTAGGACTGTTGTCAT
This sequence comes from Suricata suricatta, assembly GCF_006229205.1. Taxonomy (NCBI): domain Eukaryota; kingdom Metazoa; phylum Chordata; class Mammalia; order Carnivora; family Herpestidae; genus Suricata; species Suricata suricatta. The sequence goes on from NC_043710.1 coordinate 94,541,851, forward strand.
TTTCTTCCACCTCCAACAGCCAACGTCATGCTTGGCACAGAGCTGGTGTTCAATACATATCTGCTGAATCAACAGGCAAATTAATAGAAGCAAAGAGGAGGTCATGTGTGAAAGGTATGTGAGATTTGTGAAGATATTTGACCTCATCTTTTAAGCGGAACACACAGCCATCTGAAGCAAATCTAACATGTCAAATTGTGTTTTGACGAAAGACCACAAAGCCTCACTGTACCTAAGAGGACACAATTTAACAAATTTAATTCACATTCAACTTATTTGGAGTTCACAGTGTACACACTTGTATTTTTTATTTATTTTTTATTTTTATTTTTGAGAGACAGAGAGAGACAGCACAAGCAGGGGAGGGCCAGAGAGGGAGATACAGAATCTGAAGCAGGCTCCAGTCTCTGAACTAGCTGTTAGCACAGAGCCCGACGCGGGGCTCGAACCCATGAACTGTGAGATCATGACCTGAACTGAAGCCGGACGCTTAACCGACTGAGCCACCCAGGCACCCCCAGCGTACACACTTGTAATGGGGCTACCTGCTCTGTGCGTTAGGCTAAAGATCCACACCCAGGCACTCTAGTGTCATGTCCTGAGCACCAGCGAGTTACCCATGCAGTCAGCTGGGGAAGGGAATGGAGAAAAAAAAAACAAAAACGACCAAGCAATTATGAAGCACCTACTGTGTGCAAGGTTCTTCCAGAGTCATTTTGTATTCCTTATCTCATTCAAACTTCATGGCAGCCTGACAAGGTAAGTATGAGTTTCCTCATTTTTCTTTTTCATTTTTTTTTTAGACTGCAAAAATCAATTTTGAGTTTTATTTTTTTTCTCCATAATATTTTATTGTCAAATTGTTTTCCATACAACACCCAGTGCTCTTCCCCTTATGTGCCCTCCACCATCACCACCACCTCTTTTCCCCCTCCCCCTTCCCCCT
>NC_043710.1:94542896-94552424 GCF_006229205.1 Suricata suricatta
CCCACTCTCACCACTGTTGTTCTTTTTCATTTTTAAAGATGAAATGTGGAAAAGTTATGCAGCTTGTATAAATGTACACATTTCAGCAGGGAAAGAGCAATTTTGGGGGGGTGTATATGTGTTTATTTATTTATTTTTTCTTTTATAGTTTATTGTCAAGTTGGTTTCCATGTAACACACAGTGGGGAAAGAGCAATTTTTAACGCAAGTCTGATTCCAAAGGTTCCACACATTCTACCACTTGAAAGGAAAATGGTTAAACGTTTCCTCCATCTTGCTCTGCTGAAGGCATCTGGGCCATTACACCTTGACAGCTACTGGAAGAGCCAATATAAGAACACTTACACTTCATGGAAACAGAAGTAGGTCTTAAGGGACTATGGAAAATTGGTTTCTCTTAAAAAAGCCACTTCTTAAAACAAACCAAGTTTTAGCTGTCAATTTAAAAAGGTCAAACACAGGGTGCCTGTGTGACTCAGTCAGTTAAGCATGACTTCAGCTCAGGTCACGATCTCGCGGTTCATGGGTTTGAGTCCCACTTAGGATGAGCCATACTTTCTCTCTCTCTCTCTCTCTCTCTCTCTCTCTCTCTCTCTCTTTCTCTCTCTCTCTTTCTCTCTCTCTCTCCCTTCCTCCCCCGCTTCTTGCTCATTTGCGCACTCTCTCAAAAAATATTAAAATAAGGAATCAAATAAAAAGGACAAATACATATATAATTCAGGCAAATGAGATCACAGTATGCAATATTTCCTGTTATTTGGGAGGGGTAATTGTGTGTTTCTAAAACACACTGCACAGAATCTTGGAAAACAATTTACAGGTAACCATGACTAGATGAAAATACTAAATGGCTGCATGGTTCAGTTTCTGCATATATGAAGACAGATACTGAAAGGTTTTCCCATTCTAGAATATAATATTAGCCCCAGCAGTCAGACTTTAGTAAAAAATCATAAAATAGCTGGTTTAATTGTGTGTTGTGATATATTATTTTGCCTATATTCAAGTCTCAGAAATAATCAACAAACATTTGGGCTGTATGCTTAAAAGCAAATGCAAAATGGAAGTAATGAGCCACTCCAGTTACTTTGTCAAAGTTATGTTTTCAAGATTTCTGAAAGCTCAGAAACGTGTCCAGAGGTTTATAAAGCACTTTTTCCCAAATTATTAGGGTATTATAGAACAGAATGATGCCTAATAAAAATACTATTTCATTCCCTATGATGGTAAGTCATAATTCACTATTCAAAGACCACTATTAATTTGTTCTGACTGTGTGTGTGTGTGTGTGTGTGTGTGTGTGTGTGTGTGTGAGTGAGAGAGAGAGAGAGAGAGAGAGAGAGAGAGAGAGAGAGATGGAAACAGAAAATGTTTTTTGGATTTTGAGAAATAATAGAATATACCTTGGTGCAATAATCACTATAATCACAATCCTTTTAAAAGCACTAAAACCCGAACTATATATTTCCTTGCTTTTACACTAAAATAGCATTTTTTTCCTAGTAACTTTTCTTAGAATAGTTAAAATCATTTATAACCAAAAAAACCCCACGTTTTATATTAAAATGTAGACTTTTGAAAAAAATTGAAATTTATGTACATTTGTTTCTTAGCAAATAAAGTGAAGTTTTTTCACTTCATCCAAAGGAGGAGCAATTATGCAATACAAAGGTTCATTATATATACAAAATCATGAATGCCAAGTGTTGAAGAGCTCATTGGAGGAAGTCATCCAAAGGATGTGACTAATGGCTGACCCGTGAGGTGGCCCTGGGCACTCACCTTCTCCTTCTCCTTGGAATATGTGTTTCACTTGCCTTCCCCGCTCCTGGACAAGGCCTTGAGATAGTGATGTGGTATTTGAATGGTATATGTGACTGAACCCTCTATATAATACTTTAAGATTTTGGTGGTCAAGTGGTACTGACTACTCATCTTGTGGCCACAGGCCTCATCTGTAAGTTCTCTTGCTTCTGAATGAACCCTCTCACCGACCGCCCTTTCTTTTCTTTCTTTCTTTTCCCCTTGTATTTTTTCTTTCTTTTTCCTTAAAAAAACAACTCTATTATTGAAGTGTGCTTCTTTCTTCTGTCTCCCCCTGCCTTTCATGTACAGGGCTGGCTGCTGAGGGCACCCAGGCAGCTCCCAAGGAGGTTGCAAACCAAAAAAGATCAATGGACATAGACACTATGCCCTATACTACAGAGGGAGATTCTGCATTTTCAATAGAATCTATAAATATGAATATGTGTGAGTAGCCTGCTGATTTAAAAATGTTGGCCGCCAATGAAAACATTTATTTTAGAGCGGTTCAGGACGGGTTTTACCTGTGGTCAGTGTATTTCCTAGAATGGACATTTTTCTGGAATTACTGCTGCCTCCTGTTCATTCATGACCATATGATGCCAAACTAAATGTTCTGATCTCTGCAGTGTTCATCTTAACCTGGTACTCTTGAATTTTGCTGGTATTCAAAACTATGCATAAGGATTTAAGTGTGCACCTTTAGAGCGCCAAGGAAAAAATGTCTTTCCCGGATTATGGCATTTCATGACTGGCTATGTAGGCGGCACATCTCATTTTACGGACAAGGAAAGTGAATCCTCGAGATACACCGTCACTACCCAAGGCCTTGAGACACTAAGTAAAGCAGACCTCCTTAGCTTAGAGAAAAAGTAAAGGTAAAACACGCATTCTAATGAGAGGAAAACTCAATAGCAAGATCAGACCTATAAATTAATAGGTATTTAAAATTTATAGAGCAAGGATGAGATCTGTGAGCAAGGAAAGTACACATTATCCTGGGTCCTGGTAGTATTTAAAGCATATTTCATGAACTCATTGTGCTCAGCAAGTATGACAAATACTTCTGTAGATTTTCATTATGGGTCTGAGCACATTCTAATTACTCAAATATTTAATCAGTAGTGCCTTCATGCCATACAAACTGTTCTCCTTCTTCCTCTGCCGATTAAGACAAATGAGTTGCTTATTTCTTCTATTCATTTACAGGCAAATAAACATATAAGCCACAGTCCCGCTATATTAGAGTCTTCAGACAGATATTTGTTTTGCAGCTTGATTTTTCTTTTTTCTTTTTCTCTTTCTTTCTTTTCATTCTCTTCCTTTCTCCCTCCTTTCTTTCTTCCTTCCTCCTTCCTTCCTGTCTTTCTTTCTTTCTTTCTTTCTTTCTTTCTTTCTTTCTTTCTTTCTTTCTTTCTTCCTTTCTTTCTTTCTTTCTTCCTTTCTTTCTTCCTCTCTCTCTCTCTCTCTCTCTCTCTCTCTCTCTCTCTCTCTCTCTCTCTCTTTCTTGATGTAATGGTCACAAACATTTCACGGTAAAGTTCCCGAGAACTTAATCTAGAAGCGAACTGTTTTGAATACTATTCTGTGTTGGAGGTAGCTATGTATTAAGTCAGCATATAATTACTAATTGCATAGTGTGTCTCAGGTACTGTGTTAAAAGCCTAGACAATAAAAGTAAGTAAAATGTATTCCATAATTTAGGGAATATGCAAAACTAGAACTTTATGTGATAGCATTTAATACCATCCAGTCTAGAGTATTTATGTCAACAATCTGGAGCATCTCCTGAGTTTGACCATGTGCTAAATGCTGGGGGTGCCCCAGAAAGGAGTTCACATGTGATCCCTGCTCTTATATTGAATAAATGATGACAAGTGGACTGAATGCTTACAAAGCAGGTGGAGGAGTCAGATGCAGATGCTAGAATGACACGTATTTAATCTGAGTGTTAACAACGAGTATGCCAAATGCAGAAACAATTTTTAATACGATAACTGGAAACTGAAAAGGGTAATAAAGGGACTGAAGGCCACTTTGTTTGGTGTCTAGAGAGGGAGGAGATATAGTGAGTGAAGAGGCTCAATGGGTAGATCTTAGAGAACACTGTCAGTACCTCATTCTAATGCTGATGGGAAGCCACCTTCCTGTTCTGAAGCATGAAAAGGGAAATAATCTAATTTGTGGTTTTAGAATGCTAGCTGCTCTGTGGAAAATTAATTAGGCTGGTAACGCATCCTGGTGCACCTGAGAGCCAGGATTGTAGTAGGGTAGGCAAAAATTGTTGCCAGTTCAGAATTCTGGGGTTGTGAGGGTGGAGAGAAAATCATGGACTCAAGGCATATGTAGCAAGTTGAATTAGTAGGCTTTGGTGCTTACGGACACTTGAATGTGAGGCAAAACCCATGTCTCCGTCTCTCCCTAAAGCAAGTGGCCAATGCCTCCTGGCAAGTTCACCTTCAGCTGTGGAAGGGCTAGGGAGTCAAGCTCTGATGGACTCCATACATACTGAGTTGGAGATGCTTTGCAGAAAGTTCTGAGAAATGTCAATTAAGTGGTTGCAAATGTGTGTTCAAAGTTGGAGGTAGAAATTTTGGACTTATGAAAAATAAATGGCTTCTGGATTTTGAGGAACAGACACAAATGTTTAGGAGAAACACCTAGAGTAAGGCTAGCAAAGTGGCCTTAGCAAGAAAGGCATGACAATAAGGACAAAACCAGCATAATGCTGTATCACAGGATCCAAAAGAGAATGAGCACTTCAAAACAGAGAGGGATCACTAGGATCAAATGCTGCTGGGTGGGGAGGAAAACGGAGAAAAGCAGGAAAAACACATGTCATTGGACACCAAAGAAAAACCAAGTAAGGGGAAGAAGAAATTCTTTTTTTAAAAATTTTTTTAAATGTTTTATTTATTTTTGAGACAGAGAGAGACAGAGCATGAGCGGGGAGGGGCAGAGAGAGAGAGGGAGACACAGAATCTGAAGCAGGCTCCAGGCTCTGAGCTGTCAGCACAGAGCCCGACGCGGGGCTTAAACCCATGAATGTGAGATCATGACCTGAGCTGAAGTCGGAGGCTTAACCGACTGAGCCACCCAGGTGCCCTGAAGAAATTCTTAAAGATACAAATAATACATCAATTCCATATTATGTAGGAGCCTATTAATATCTATTTGCAAATAAACTTCAGTTTCATATGTGCATCATATCCAGGGATGGTCTTCTCATTTCTATCTACCTGTCTACCATCCTAACACGACATCTTATCTAAAATTGTGTCTCATCGAATAGTATGAGAGTGAAGATATGATTGGTTGCGATTATTTTCTGAGACCCTGAGAACTCGGAAACAATGAGGTAGACATGTATGAAGCCATCTGAAGTCTTTCAAACTAACAATGGTGCTATTGTGAGGGTAGTTTGCCCATGTTCTGAATTTACTCTTAGACACTGATTTAGGCATAAGAAGGAAGATGACATGAAATATAAGATATAAAGATGTTTAAGTGTGGGCTGGACATGCAGCCACATCAATGAAAATAGCAAATGTGAAAGTGATGGACAAATTGTGAGGTGCCACGTGATTAATAGTAAGGATGTCGTGTGCATGGGTGTTAGTCCTTCTTTGCAGTGGCCTAATCTCTGAAATGCTTGCCTGTGTTTGGGGAATCCACTATCTCATGCGTCTTGGAGCTTGGAAATGCCAGATATTGTTTTCCTAGCATCCCTGGCAACTGAGCTGTGGACCCATGTGCCAGTTAGTGACTTATTTCCCTCAGCTCCATTCCTACTTTATTTTTTTAAAATACTGGCTCTGTATCCTGCTTTGTAATGCAAGATCCTGTTAATATTCTCCTTTGCCAGATGGTGGGATGCAAGCCTTCATCAATGGAGGGCACTAGAATTAATCGGTCCAGTGATTGCAAGCAGACATTGCTTTGGGGTTTGGTCCTCCATTATCATTTTTCCAGGCAGCAGTCCAGCAGCTCCTTCTGAGAGGCTCCAGCAGCACCCCTAGCCAACCTCTCCCCACCAGGGGCTTCCAAGCATCTCCAGACCTCCAGAACCCTCCAGCAACACACGACTGCTTCTCTAAGCCTGCACACTCTCCACAAGGCAGCAGCTCTGACTGCTTATGAAGATCTGATTCTGCTGCACTCCACAGTTGGGTTCTGGCCACTTGTAGAAACCAGCGCTGGCCCGTCACCACTGGAAAGTTTCTTTGCCACCTGCAGGGTGCAATTTGTGACAGTAGCTATACTCTTTTTGAAGACGTCAATCTCAAGCTTGGCAGGGAACTTTGTCCTACTCTTTAATTCTTATTGTTCACTCTTCCTCAGCCTACAGTTGCAGCTATTCTTTTGCACTTGCTAATTCTGGACGCCCTCTTGCAATGCCTTTTTAGACTTAACTTCCTTCTACTAACAATTCTTTAAAAAAATTTTTTTTAACGTTTATTTATTTTTGAGAGAGACAGAGAGACAGACCATAGTGAGGGAGCAGCAGAGAGAGAAAGGGAGACACAGAATCTGAAGCAGGCTCCAGATTGTGCTGTTGGCACAGAGCTTGATGTGGGGCTTGAACTGATGAATTGTGAGACATGACCTGAGCCAAAGTTGGATGCTTAATTAACTGAGTCACCCAGGCGCTCCTACTAATGATTCTTTATATTAATTCTCCCTTGCAACAAACAAACACTGTGTGTTTTTTGACTCATGATTAAAGGACTCTGCCAATCTAAGTAGGTTTTAATGGAGCAAGCACAGGACGCTGTCCATGGGGACAGTCAGCTCTTAGCTCTAGTAAGTTTCTGATGTAGGAAGCTGTAGGCTGTGTGCAGGGATGAAACCAGGCAATGGCTCACATGTCCTCACTGGACCATTTTGTGGTCAATGTGGGCAATGCTTATGTCTTGTCCTATATCTAGTTAATCAGGCCTCCTGGCATTTCTGGAAAATACTTGGTAACTTTTTAAGGAATTATTTTTTTGACTTAAATGAGCTGGTATTTCTGTGCTCGTTGCTTGTTACTAAGTCATCTGTTAAAAATACCTAATATTTGAGTGCTTAAATTATTCAGGCACTGTTCTAATCACTATATATTATCACATTCAATCTCCATATAAATCCCATAAAGTATCAGTTAGTCACAATTTATAATTGAGGGAAGCATGGCTCAGAAAGAAAAGACCTGTCCAAGTTTTCAGAAATGAATAGTAGAGATGGTAGTCAAATTCAGACTCTTAACTGCACCCACAGAATCCTCTTTATTATTTTTGTGACCACAATGTGATCAAATATGGAGTTTTATTTTTCTACAACAATATAGTTGTTATATTTGACTGTCAAGCTAGACAGAAAAATCTACTCGTGTATCATTAGTGTTTAGATTCAGGGCTCAAATTTTATTGAGCTTTGGGGCAAAATTGGGTCAATGATTTCCCTGGGTAACTTTTCTGATCATTTTCTACCTATTTCTCAGAGTTCTATAAAAAACTGATACTGGGAAGTCTGCATGAGATACTTATTAGTTTTCTGTCCACTGAATAGTCTAAATGAGGGAGGAGCAGAGAGGTGGGTTTGAGGTCAGCATTTACTAAAATTAAGGGAAATAAAGTTAGTAGGGAGTAAGAATCCTATATCCTGCCTTTATCATGGCCAGGATAATTTCCCTTCTTAGAATTTACACATCCTAACTCTCTCATTTGTCCTTCAGAACATCATGTTATTAACTTACTATCAATGCTGATCAATTACTAGTTTTCATTAGATATAGTGATACCTATTATTCCTGAAGAATAGTAAAATTTATATTTATTTTAAAACTGAAATTATGTTAACTCAGCACATCATTCTTCAAGGATATTAGTTCAAAAGGCAGCTTAAGGGACCTAAATGCTCAATGTCTGGACCAGTTTAGAAAAAGGCATGGTTTAAACAATTTAAAGAGCCCATTACACTCAGCTACATTTTAAAAAATTGCATAATTTGATTAAATTGACATTTAAATGTCAAGTACTTTTCCAGCATTTCCTTTCTCATGATTGCTCACTGCTGAGATGTTTGTGGGTAATTAGGACGATTTTCTCCTCCTCTTTCTTCTTTAATCAATCTATCTCTTCAACCTTATTCATTGACAGATTCCAGCGTCCAGTTGTTTTTTCCCTTGAATTGAATTGTGGGGTCACCAAAACTGAGCTGCTATAGCTCTAACAGTTTTACTGTTCAGGTGAAAAGTCATTTTAAATATCCATTAATTAAGTTGACTTACATAAGTGACAAATCTGTGTGATTACAATGCTTGATGGTAATATGATTTCATCATAAGAACACCTTAAGCATGTAAATTTGGTTGAAAAGTTTAAATGTTCAAATATTTACTTAAATTCTTACTTCTTCATGTGTGTAATTTTAATGGAGAGGTAGTGTAGTTAGGACACCTTAATAAAACACATATACCGAACAGAGCTATAGCTGAATTGAAATACAACTGCAAGGAAATATAAAATAATTGATACCATTTTAATTTTTGAAATTAGAGAAGATTTTAAAGAAATAAGAGTCAATGCTAGTAAAGGCATGAAGAGACAGGAGCTCATATTTACAGCTGATGTAAACACAAATTCATAGATACAAATATCTATGAACAGTCTTAAAAACTCTTATACCAGGTACCTTCTGGGAAGTGATCTGGAAAGACTAGTCCCCACAGGTGTCTTATCTCAGTAATACAGCAGAAGAAGGAAACTGGAAACTTCCTAACGTCCCAGTGTTGGGAGATTTCACAACTAAATACACGGTATGGTTTTAAATTAGGAAAGACAGCAGAAGAGTATGGGCCAACATCCAGACAAGTCATCTTTGAGAAAATAAGTAGAGGAAATTTTTCAGGTATGCTTTTGTAATTTGAAGCTTATAGCAAGTTCACTAGAATCGCCATTTTTACTTTTAAAATTGGGAAAGAGTAAGTTTTATCTTGAACGTGGTAAGATGACAGCTGGTTCTTGCATAGACAGGAAGCAGTCTTTGAGCTCAAGATCACGTGCTCCCTGATACGTTAGCCGCAGTGTGTTCTGGGCCATGTAAGCTCTTCACATCCAACACGAAGATTGGGAGGCTGGGGTTTAGCTCCCCGTGGGGAAATTGCTCAGGCAGAATATTCCAGGCAGAAGAGAGAAAAATATAAAGGTCAGGATCGATAAATGCACAAGGAGTTTGTGCAATTATTTGTTTAATTAAGTTTTTATTTTCTGTTTGGTTGTAAACCCCGCTAGGGCGGGGCTTTCTGCAGGGATCTGTCTGCCGCACTTTGCACCAAAAACAAATATTTGCCGAATCAATGAAAGAAATCCAATTATAGAATATTCCTTAATGTGCCTGATTGAGTCAAGGTTCATAGATGATTTTTGTAAACAACACATGTTCCCAAATATTATGCTGAGAATAGAAATTATACTACAAGAGTCCTTGAATATGTTGGTTTCCCCTGCCCATTTGTGAGAAGAGAAGAGAGAAAGGAAAGGGAAATGAAATTTAAGGCAGAAAACAGCAGGAGGAAGGTGGCATTTCTGGTCGCTAGTGCTGCTCAGAAATAAGTCTAAACCATTCATGGAAGAAATGGAGTTCTCTCCCTCTTTAAAACCATTTCCCGGGGCACCTGGGTGGCTCAGTCAATTAAGCCTCCGACTTCAGCTCAGGTCATGATCTCAGGTTCATGGGTTCCAG
>NC_043710.1:94552524-94630556 GCF_006229205.1 Suricata suricatta
TTTTTTTTCAATGAATTGCTCTCTCACTGCAATGAAGGGTATGCAAGAGATTTTATATTTACGCACATAGACAGAGACAAAGAGGGAGACAGAGAGACTTGCCTACACATTTTAAAATGACAATCCCTCAGAGACAAATATGTTATCTCTGAAGATTCTATCTAAACATAATATCATTATAAATAATGACATTCTGTCAAATCACAACCTGTGGCATCTTCCACACTTTTCTAAAATAACAATGATACTGATGGTTAATATTTGCATTGCATCATGTGTCTTAAAAACCATGTGTGCATGTGTTAGGTAATCGCTGATCTGCAGCAGACTGAATAGTTTCCACATTTCTTCATGTGTCATCATGCTTCAGCAATCGTTTTTTGTTGTTATTTATATTGGCTTCAAAATCTTTGAAATCTTCTTAACCTGCTGTAAATATCCATTTGCCACCCACCAACCCACCCATCCATCCATCTGAGCAACCAAATTTGTTGACATATGTTTTATGCAAAGCATCATAACTGAGGTGACAGAGAGCTTGTATGTGTGGCTCTGTGTGGCTGGAACTTGTGCATAGTGTCTCATACTGGTTTGGGCATGTGTGAATTACACCACTGGTCCAATCACACTCATTTAAATAATTACACTATTGAAATCTTGACAAAGCTCAACTGATTTGTCCCTTAGTCAGTACTATACACGTACCCTGCGTACTTGTGTGATGACAGCGAATTATGTGCATGTTGGATTCACAAGTACTACCACCCTTAAAATGTTTTAAGGCCACATTTATTCTGTGCACATACAGGGTATATATCTAACATGGACCATAGGGCATAACTTTGGTTTTGACTTTAGTACAGACTTATGCAACAATTCATCTCTTTTTCAGGAGAACAACGCTTGTACTTGAATATTTTAGTCAGTCTATCTCAATTTTATATCCACTCTTTATTGACAGTCTTACCAAAATGACCTATAAGTAGGAAAAATAGACTATCATTGGCATTTGTGTTTCCTTCCCCAAGGATGACTATTCCTCCTTTCCAAGAAAAGAAACCTATTCACAATGATATCTTTTTTAGGAATTCAGAAACATATGCCATTGAATTAATTAAAGAAAGTCTCTCTTGGGCAGAATCTTTATTTAGGAGAGAGTGAAGGTTAGTTTTATCTCATGTTCTTTAAGGATATGTAATGAAGAGTTTTTAAAGAATGTAACTGCTAGGGGCGCCTGGGTGGCTCAGTCCGTTGAGTGTCTGACTTTGGCTCAGGTCATGATCTCGTGGTTCATGGGTTCGAGGCTCCATGTTGGGCTCGGTGCTGACAGCTCAGAGCCTGGAGCCTGCTTCGGATTCTGTGTCTTCCTCTCTCTCTGCCCCTCTCCAACTTACATTCTGCTTTTCTTTGTCTCTCAAAAATGAATAAATGTTAAAAAATAAAAAAGAAAGGAAGGTAATTGCCAAAGTATCTCAGGTAAAAGCACGATTCCTGCTTACTTTTTAAATTTTTTTACTTTTTCTTCAGTAAATAGGCTCTACTGATGGTCATAAAGCTTGCCATGATCTGGCATGAAGAAATGAATTTTAAAAATGTGATTCAGCGTACTGCAGAGACTTATGCTATGGGGCTAAAGATAATGTCAATCTCATTTTCAAAATAAGGGGGGAAGTACTCCCTTGTCTTGGATATTCCAGAGACTAATGAATAAATTATTATGGAGAATTTTGCAAAATAAATATCTATACAAAACTGAATAATAAAGATTACAGAGAGTAGGGAAAGGCAAAGATTCAGTTTCTTATTTTATGGATTACAGCAACTGTCTATCAAGTGGTAGAAAGTGAGAACAATTTGCCTTTTGGAAAGTAATGCATCAAGGAAATTTACATTATAATGCAGTATCTTCTCCAGTTCAGTACTGAATTATAGTCCGTCTGACTGAATTTTTCAATCATTCCCCATTTTTACATAATTTTTGCTCCCTGCTTCCTACAGATATTTCCGCTGAGTTATGAAACCTCATAATTTTTGATATGTCTGAAGACAGTGGTGTTGATGTTAAGTACAAGGATTCTTCTCCAGGGGACCACACTGATATTCTGGTGACTGTGCAGCTCAAATACACACATCTCTACAGTCCAGAACTGTCTGGGAACGTGCCCACCAATTCTTTCCTCACCTGAGCAGCTGCACATCACGTTCTAGTACAGCATACATGTTTCAGGTTTCCAGTGACTGTCATACGTTTTAATTTAGGAAACTAAATTTTCTCTTCTGTTTTAAGCACTGGATGATCATCTAAAATGATTAAAATTAAGGAAGTTGAGAATCCAGTTATAACTACAACCTGTTAAAGTCATTTGAAGGGTACACATTACCAAAGACACCATAGAAATGTCAATTATTTTACTCTGTTATACAAATAAGAGTTTCTTCATTGTCTTTATTCTATGCCCTCACTGGAATGTACATAGAATCACAGCTAAAATATGATCCATCAGTACAGGATCTTCAATAGATTTTGAACTCTTTGAGAATGCAGCTGAGGTTCCTGCATAAACGGAAAAAGAATGTTGTAATGAATAAGAAATTGACAAGTTTTAGTCACTGTCTAAGAGAAAAATAATGCTTTCTACTGAGTCCAAGACTACTTGTGTTTTGAGTTTAGTTCATTATTTTTAATATTTGTGGCAGACTCCACTAACATCTCTTATCCTCTTCTTCCCAGAACCAAGGTGCGCTACATTTCTGGGCCTCACTTGGTTACTGGTGACTGAGTGCGTGAGTCTCGAGTGGAATGATGTGAGTCACTTGCAGGCTCGACCTACTTCATCTCTGATGCGCACTTTGCGCTTTTTCCCTGCCAGCTATAGACTCACGACAGGGAGGCATTACAAGACGTTGCCACAGCAAGACGAAAAGATCGTGGGTCACCAAAGACCAAGGACAGGAAAACCCCTTCCCCACTGACTTGAAAACCCACTGGGTAGAGTTACGACTACTCTTTTACTGGTCCTTAAAAGTTTGGGTCTTTTTTTAAAATACAGTTTAGTCTAATCTAACTTGAGCAGAATTATATCAAATCCTTTATACTCAATATCCAAATATATTCCATATTCTAAGGCCTGGCTCAAATCCAGAATCTTCTGTGCAGCTTTCCTTGATTCTTTTATCTTGATGTGGTTGACCTCTTCCTGACTGGATTTCTTGTACTAATCAATTGACTATTAATGGAAGTAAAACATCTATCTTAGGCTTCTTGACCATCAAAACAAAAAGGAAAAAACATGGCCAGTTACAGATTCTTACATCCACTGGGGACAAAGCATAACACTGCATGGATCGAGAAAAAGTGTTCTCTAATGTTAAGTTCTTCAACAAGATGTTGCAAACATGAGAGTTCATACAAGGAAGGCAGTGATATAACAGAAAGTATCTTCAACAACATGCCTAAAGAAGGTGTAGTTAACAGATTGAATAGTACAGTAAGTTACAGCATCTTTTAATTGTACCCACAGTTGTGGTTGGCAGGTCTGCAGGGTGCCAAGATGATACACATGCAATAGGGAACTGCCTTGTTCCATTTGGCCTCAGTCCAAAGATCAGACTTGTCTGATAGTGCACTCTTGAGAAATTCTCCATGAAATATAGTATGAGTTTGAAACAATAAGAACTGTAGAGTAATCGATTATGATTGCCATCAAGTACGCCCTTGATTGCAGCAAGGTCTGAGTTGTTGGTTCATGGTGAATCCATTACATTGGAAAGCAGAAAAGCAGATGCTTGACCATTGTCTACCTGTTGTGGACGTTAGGGGACCTAATCTAGACTCTTAACTAATAGAAGGCTCTCAATGACACCTGTTGAGGGAGGGGAACCTGGGTGGGTGGCTCATTTGGTTGGGCATCCGACTTCAGCTCAGGTCACGATCTCATTATTCGTGAGTTCAAGCCCCACATCAGACTCACAGCGGTTAGCGCAGAGCCAGCTTCGGATTCTGTGCCTCCCTTTCTCTCTCTGACCCTCCTTCCCCCTGCCCCTCTCAAAAATAAATAAATAAAGTACGAAAACAAATATTTAAAAAAAATGACACCTGTTGAAACTGCACCCCCTCACCCCCACCCCCACATAGAAATCTGGCTGTTCCAACTTAACGCTTAAAATTTGCTTCGGACCGCAGAGTTCTTCAGTAGTATAACTGTATTCTATTTCTGAGGCAGGTGCTAGTTCATTTCAACAAATGTCTGCACTGGCATATCTGGATTCCTGATGACCTTAAATAAAATAATCACTTGGAAATACACCTCTTAAGATGGGTTTATTGCATGTGAACCAACTACATTTTGTATGATAATTAATCTTATTTTATAACTGACTATACCAGTCTTATGTCCGATAATATTTAGGTATGAGAATCAGCTGCTTCTGAGACTACTGCTAACTAGTGTCAGAAAGATCATATCACTATTTTACTATAAGGACTGGCCCACCTACTTATGGTCAGAAAAGTAGTCACCTCAGTTGTATCAAAGTCATTTGTTATCAGATTGTTATGATACTGAGAAATCGAATTCAGTCCAATTTTATGACACATATTTTGTACTATGATTTTTTTTTTTTTTTAGGATTTTAATTTTACGTCATCTCTACACCCAACATGGGGCTTGTACTCACAACCTGGAGATCAAAACTTGCACACTTACCAGAATGAGGCAGCCAGGCGCCCCTAGGACAATTTCTTTTACATAAAAATTGCACCAATAGCTTTGAGTCTCAATTATATGTTAATTTTGTTTCTATTTGCTCTTCCAGTTGCAAGCATTTGCCAGTTAATTCTTGTAATTCTTAGTTTAAAAAATTACTCAGATAAGCTTGAGATAATCAATCACTTAAAAGCAAAAAAACCAAAAACCAGAATCAGACCTATAAATACCCGGAACAAATGGATGGCTGCCAGTGGGAAGGGGACGTGAGGTGGGCAAAATGGGTGGGGCGCCTGGGTGGCTCAGTTGGTTAAGCGCCCGACTTTGACTCAGGTCATGATCTCACTGTTTGTGAGTTGGAGCCCCGCGTCGGGCTGTGCTGGCAGCTAGTTCAGAGCCTGGAGCCTGCTTCGGATTCTGTGTCTCCCTCTCTCTGTGCTCCTTCCCCACTCATGCTCTTTCTCTCAAAAATAAATAAAAACGTTAAAAATTTTAAATGGGTGAAGGGGAGAGGGAGGTACAGGCTTGCAGATGTGGGATGAGCAAGTCATGGGAGATATCATTGACAGCATGCGTGGTGATAGGTGGTCGCTACACTTGTGGTTTGCAAAACACAACATACAGAGAAGCTGAAGCCCCGTGTTGTGCACTGGGTTACAATGTAACATTGTATGTCGAGTGCGTTACAATGTAACATTGTATGTTGCATACCCTCTAATGAAAAATAAAAATAAATTAAATAAAAACCCCTTAAGAGACTTATCCACTGCCAAAAATAACAATAAAATTAATTTTAGGTTTTATCAAATGTAGCCTCTAAGTAATTATGTCTCTGTGAATTGAACTCTGGAAGTTGAGACAGAATTTCTACAATTCTCACATACCAGAAGTTAACAAAGTATTTTGTAAACCCTAAATCGTGTAGCCTTTGCCTCCAGGCCTTTCTAAATTTAATGGTTTCTATATTGTAATGGTAACAAACAAAATTAGCTGAGCACAGCTGTGTTCAGTGAAGTATTACCCAGGGTACACGTCTGCCCAGGGCCATGTAATTCTTTCCCCTCAGCTGTATTCGCTACCAGTCCTCTGGGTCAGTTGCTAATAATTTTTAAGTTGTCCTTTTGTTATTTCTATGGCCTCAAGCTACTTTTAATTTCCATTCTGGTTCTGTGTGCACGTCTTTAAAATATTTTATGCTCTTAATTAGCATAAATTAATTAATAATTCCTGAAGTATGTTCTCTGAGTAATTTCACAACTCTAAACTAAAAACCTTCTTGTACAAGGTAGAGAGGCAGGTAGTTGAAAATTTATTGAAAGACATTATCCTCCACAGATCATGCAGGAAAGAACGAACACCTGTAGGTAAAATTAGAATGCATAAAACACGTTGGTGTTTCTGTAAATTAAGCATGGCTCTTATTTATAAAGCCACTAGGGAGAAAAATCTGAAAAAGATTCCATAATCCTATCATTTTAACAAATAATTTCATTTTGTAAATTTCCTTTATGTTTCCATATGCACACAATTTTTTAAAATGTTTTACTTTATTTTGAGAGACAGAGAGAGAGAGCGTGAGCAGGGGAGGGTCAGAGAGAGAGGGAGATATAGAATCTGAAGTAAGCTCCAGGCTCTGAGCTAGCTGTCAGCACAGAGCCTGACATGGGGCTCGAACCCACGAACTGTGAGATCATGACCTGAGCTGAAGCCAGATGCTCAACCGACTGAGCCACCCAGGTGCCCCACTATATGCACACAATTAAATGTATTCAGAATATTTTTTCTATGTTATATTGACCTAGCAACCTGTTACTTAATAGAAGAGATTTACTTAGATTTCTAAAGATACTTATTTCTTCATCTCCATCAGGAAATTCAACAGCTCATCATATATTTAAAAAACTAATATTTACCTTTCTAAAGTATTTCTAAATTTAATGTACGGTTTCTCCTTACAAACTCATTTTTCCATTGCTCCTTTTTTGAAAGAAACTTTTATTTCTTCCTTTTTTTTTTGTATACTATGTTCACACTTTATGAGAGCACTCACTAGTAATGAAGAATGGCCGGAGGCCAGAAGGACTTTTAAATCTGAACTATGGTGATTTATTTATAGATAACTCACTCACTCAAAGCTTTTACTATGTTAAAAAAAGGAAAAAAGGAAAAAAAAAACTGTCCTAAAGGAAAATAGAGGCAGTAAAGTCTTCCATTTTGGTCTTAACAGTATTTTCTTAGATCAGTCTCCACAGGCAAGGACAACAAAAATAAAAATAAACAATTATGACAATATCAAGCTAAAAAGCTTTTTCACAGTGAAGGAAACCATCAATAAAATGAAGAGGCAAAATACCATATGGCAAAATGTATTTGCAAATCATATGTCTGGTAAAGGGTTAATATCTAAAATATATTTAAAACTCATACAACTCAACACCATAAGAACAACCAGTCTAAAAAACACACACAGGATCTGAATAGAGACTTTTCCATGGGAGATCTACAGAGGGCTACACACACAACAAAAGATACTCAACATCACTGATCTGGAGGGAAATGCAAATCAAAACCTTAAAGAGATATAACAGCTCACACCTGTCAGGAGGGCTAGTATCATGAAGACAAGAAAAGTGTCAGGCCCAGCACGATCAAAAGGGAATCCATGGGCACTGCTTGTGGGAATGTCAACTGAGGCAGTCACTGTGGAGAAGAGTATGGAGGTTCCTCAAAAATTAAAAATAGAACTACCATATGATCCAGCAATTCTACTATTGGATATTTATACAATAAACTCATAAACATTAATTCCAAAAGACATATGCCCCTGTATGTTCACTGCACCATTAGTTACAACAGCCAAGATACGGAAGCAGCCCAAGTGTCCATCGACAGATGGATGAATAGGAAGACATGGTATTTATATACAATGGAATACTACTCAGCTCTACAAAAGAATGAGATCTTGTCATGTGTACACCCAGATGGTTGTAGAAAGTAATATGCTAAGTGAAGGAAGTCATATGATTTCACTTATATGTGGAATCTGAAGAGCACAGCAAACAAACAACACAACATGGAAACAGACTCATAAATACAGAGAATGGACTGGTGGATGCCAGAGGGAAGAGAGTAGGGTGGGTGAAATAGGTGAAAGGATTAAGAGATAGAAACTTCCAGTTATACAATAAATAAGACACGGGAAAGTAAAGTACAGCATAGGGAACACAGTCAATAATACTGTAATAACTTTGCATGGTGACAGATGGTAATTAGACATTGCGCTAAGCATTTTGTAATGTATAAAATACTGAATCACTATGTTATCATCTGAAACTAATATAACATGTACATCAAATATACTTCAAAAAAAAAGAAAAAATCATAACCTCCTAGAAATAAAAGGAAAGAAGAAGTCTATATTAAAAAGATTCACTTGGGGTGCCTGGGTGGCTCAGTCAGTTAAAGCATATGCCATATGCTTAGGTCATGATCTCATGGTTCACGAGTTCAAGCCCCACATCGGGCCCTATGCTGTCAGCATGAAGCCCGCTTCAGATCCTCTGTCCCCTTCTCTCTCTGCTCCTGCCCCATTTCCATGCTCTCTCTCAAAAAACAAATAATTTTTTTAAAAGATTCACTGTGTGCTAAAGGGACCAAATAATGTGATTTTTTAAAATTGTGCTCAACAAATAGAATTGGCTATTTGTGTTGGTACAATCTTTTTATTGGGAAGTAAATATGAATTGACATTGTAATTTTCATGCATGTAGGGGGGACTTTTGCATCCCTTTCCATTGCTATCATATTTTCTCATCCCAAATAAGATTAAAATGTTAGTAAATTAAAGAGCTGACAAAACATGGATAAGAATATGGCTATAGATCTTTACACTTCCCTTGTGTTTATCTTCACTATCTGAAGGTTTTTCTTTCTGTAATGAGAGAATCTATCTTGACAGTTGAACATGAATTAGATGTGCCAGTTCTTTACCATGGAGGGAGAAAGCCACCCTCCTCTCCAATGTCAAGATGTTGGCCTTGGAGACGCATAGACTAAAATATGTATTCATGTGGTGAGATAGGCTTTCTTAGTAAATGAGAGTCAATCGAACCCATTTTTCTAATTACTCATAACAACTATTTTCATCTACGTAATGATATAGAACCTCTAACATTTATGTATTTAAAAAGTGAATCTTGGGGTGCCTGGGTGGCTCAGTAGGTTGAGCGTCCGGCTTCGGCTCAGGTCATGATCTCACAGTTGGTGGGTTTGAACCCCGCGTTGGGCTCTTTGCTGACAGCGAGCTCAGAGCCTGGAGCCTGCCTCAGATTCTGTATCTCCCTCTCTCTCTGACCCTCCCCTGCTCTCACTGTCTCTCTCTGTCTCTCAAAAATAAATATAAGCATTAAAAAAATTTAAAAAGTGAATCTTCTTGGGGCATCTGAGTGGCTCAGTCAGTCAAGCATCCAACCTTGGCTCAGGTCATGATTTCACAGTTTGTGGGATCAAACCCCATGCTGGGCTCTGTGCTGACAGCTCAGAGTCTGGAGCCTGCTTCAGATTCTGTCTCTCTCTCTCTCTCTCTGACCTTCCTCCACTCACACTCTGTTACTCTGTCTCTCTCTCTCAAAAATAAGTAAACTAAAAAAATTGAAATGCTGTGACAGGTGGTAACAGGTATGCTGTGAGCACAGCATAATGTACACGAAACATAATATACACTATGTTGTACACCTGGAACTAATTTAACATCGTGGCTCAATTATACTCCAATAAAAATGAAAGAGTAATAAAGTAAAATATAATAAATTTTAAAATGCTGTGATGAAGGGGAAAAAGCATTGACATTTACTTCCTGCCAGTTATTTTCACAATATTTCACTTTTAACTTTGCAAAGTAAGTACTGTTTTATCCCTGTTTTCAGAGGGTGGAAGAGCCACTTGCAGAGGTTTTCATAACTTGCTCAGTATCCCAGGCTTTGGTAAATTGTCTCACCAGGTGGGTAGTGACTCCTCAAGACCTACCTGCTTCCAAACCCTAAGGACAGGTGCCACATCGTAGAAATGTAGCAACAAGACTGCCTCTAACATCTAGGCCATGGAACGTGCTAACCCAACATTTCCTTCTCTGACACAAGCTCTCTTCCCTTCCCTGTATCACCAGCCATGTACCAGGGCTCCAAGTGAAAGAAGAGTATTTCGTTTCCAAGGAGTGGCTGCTATTTTGTTCATTTTCAGATAACTTCCCAATGGGAGTATATAGATATACTCCATATAAATTAAGTTCTATAACATGAGCAACAGTTTCAGGCAAACTGAAACAAGCATATGTTGTATCACACGAAGGAATAATTTTTTCATCTTTTCATAATTTTTATCTTTGGAACACAGCTTTGAACCAAGCAAAGTGAATAGACTTGAGTTACATAAGTGGGATGCATTTTGTGATGTTTTGGGATGATTCTGTGTGCTTCAGCAATGGTTCCGTATATTGGGATTTATGATCTTCAAATAAGTAGATTAATTTATGTCTGCTTAATAATGTGGCCAAGAAAAAGATGTTTCATTACAAATAATTCTGAGATCTCAGTCCTGATTACTTTAGTTTTTGCCTTCCTAAAAACGATGGTAAAGATAAATGAAAATATAACCTCGGTTCACTATCAACTAAACTTAATCCATTCATTTGCTTTTTAAAAAAAATCCACATACACAGAATACAGTATACAGTAGTCAGCCCTGTAACAATTTCAAATAATTCTCTATGGATCCAATGAGGTGAGCCCTTTATTTCATTTTTTTCCTAGAAAAACGAGGCTTATATCTGTGCCCATAGTCAATGTCTGCACACTTGTTATTGGCTAACCAGTCGCCCTGGAATTTGAACCCATTTCTAACAGGTCCAAGACCTATTCTGTCTCTCCAGACATTTCAGTGTAGTACTGCATGAGAGGTACCCATAAATATCCCCTATGTGCTCAGAATAAAGAGTAAGCTAACTTTTCATTAGTTGACATCATGAATTTGGTTTTAATTATCTCCTAAAATGACATTACAATTAAGTGTAAACTTTGCAAAATAAGATGTAAATGGGCCTCTTCATAATTTTGCCCATTTTTAATGGACCCAAATATTAAAGAATCAGACTTTAGCAAAAGCTGGAAGAAAACTCTACTTCTGCTTTGTCTTCTGCAATGGGGCATGTTAGCCATGATTATGCCTTTTTATTATAGAAAATAAAAGCAGTAAAAACTGTGATCAGAAAAGCTTTCTTGTAAACCCACAAAACACTTACTGATTTATACAGCTGAGTCATTCACGACTTTTTTCAAAATTTCAAAATGTTTCCTTTGGAGTATTTTTATATCGTTCCACATTCTTTTTGCCATTTTCAAAGAGAACACTTTTTGAGCTAGTGGCTCAGGGGCCAGAGACTTTTCTGATATTAAGCCTGTGTGCCACAACTCATTTTAGAAGTCTTGTCCATGACATGACTGAGGCCAGCACTGCCTCCTACAGATCCCAAAAGCTACAAAGAGCAAGCCAATGAGGCCGAAAAAGTGCTTCTTTTTACTACCAAGAGTAAACCAGGGAGAACAGGACTCCTTACTTATTGGTCCCACATCTCATGAAGGTAAGTATTCCAAGGTGAGCTGGCCTGCCAGTGTGAAATTTGTCAGTCAAAAACTAGCTTCTCCGTGGATGCATTTGATAAACAATAAAATAAAATAAAATAAAATACATCAACAGTAAAGATATGCTACATGTTTGCAATGGCAGTATTAATAAATTGACAGTCTTTTCCAGATTAG
Organism: Suricata suricatta; assembly: GCF_006229205.1. Lineage (NCBI taxonomy): Eukaryota > Metazoa > Chordata > Mammalia > Carnivora > Herpestidae > Suricata > Suricata suricatta. The sequence continues at coordinate 94,564,043 of NC_043710.1, forward strand.
AAGATGATTTTCACTAAAACTTGGTCTCCTGCTCTGGTGAATAAATGGCAAATTATCCACCTCTTGTGCAGCCCACAAACCTGGGTGTCTTTTTTCTCTTTTTCTGTGACACATACACATTAATAATTAGAATGTCAACTGATGACTTTATATCATATTAAAACTTGAGGAATTTCATATGATTTCTAGAACAGTTACAGCATCTACCCAAATAACATAACCTAAAGCTTATCCTTATTTGTTTCAGTGCTTCCCAAGTAACTTAACATACCAAATAAAAAGGCCTAATTAGTCACAAAGATGTCATTTACAATTCAAATCTGGGGAAGTTTGTTAAAAACCTCAGAAAGTTATAAAGCACATGCCTAAATAGGACTATAGGTCATTATGATGGGTGATTTTCTTTAAACCTCCTCTTCTCTCTAGAATACACCACCTTAAATCCTGTGTTCATGATCAAGTTTTGTTGATTTACTACTTTTCTTACAGTTCATTTCTTTCATCTCCATCTCCACTGTTGACAGCTTAACTCAAGGTGCCCTCAAGAGCTGTCCTTTCCCCTCCCTACCTCTCTCTTTCCTAATGTTTCCTGGTTTCTGGGTCGGATAGTTCACATGTGGCAGAAGTGATGCAGTGCCCTTGTGCCTTCCTCGGCATAGAGGTACCCCGTGCTGGCAGGCCTTAATAACTGGTGATGAACACTTCAGTCACTTGGTGAAGATGGTGTCCGCCAGGTTCCTCCAGGGGCAAGTTACAGTTTCCCCCTCAATTATTAATAAGTATTTTGTGGAGAAATACTTAGAGATAATTCAGATATCCTGTTTTCCCCATAACTTCACCTATTAATTTCAGCACGCATCAATAATTCTTTCCTGCAACAATGATTACTGTGTTGTTCACTTACTCGTGATTTTCTGTTTGCTTCCTTTCTTCTACATCATTCACTGCACTACATTGTAGAGAGGAGCTGTCTCTTCTCCCTTATTTACCTATTTACTCAGTTCTTTACTGACCTCGGTTGAGACTCACGGATATTTACTGTGTGCTATGGCTGGCTTTCATCTTGACCATTACTTGGTATTTGCTTTGTTGACATTGTCCCAGATTTTTGCCACTGGCTTCCTCAAGTTGGCTCCTGAATCCTTCCCACATGCCTCACCAATCGTCTTATAAACATTTCCTTGCATTCTGATATAAGATGATCTTGTCTCATTTCATATTTTCTCTGTATTAGTCCGGTAATCATCCATTTTCCTACAAGTCATTGTCCTTTGGTTGTAGAAGGCTATTCGGAAATTAAGATCTGGACGCCAGGTGTCTTCATTGCTCCTGGAATGTTCTTGCCTCCAGATCCTCTCAGTAGACAGAGCTTGGAAATGCACATATGGACACTCAACACACACATACACATTTATAATTATTTCTATACCTAAGATTCTGTACATATATTAAAGCCAATGGGTTCATATTTACACCTTTAATTTTAGGGCTCTTTCTAGCTTTTCCCCTTTTTTATTTGTTACCTGGCTCTTATTACCTACAATATATTTACCCATCTGCTAAACCTTAGTATGCACATAGTATTTCAGAATCTCTAGTCGATACATTTGTTAAAAAAAATTTACAAAATACAGTATAATGCTGGTGTGGGGCATATACTGCATAATGTATGCAATCAAAATATTGTCTCTCACATTACTTAATTATTTTCTTCTCCACCTCCTTTGATATGGTTATGTCATTCATTTACATCATAGGTAAATTCTATTTTGGGTTCCCCTATATCCTGGTTTTATGTATGTACATATGTATGTATGTTTTGGGGAATGTCCTAAAAGTGTTATACAGAAAACTAAGGGAAGTTTCATTCTGATCACATTCTTGAATTGCCACTCTTACCCAACTTATGTTGGCAACAAATCTCATTAGTTTCTGGTTTATTTTTCTATATTTCTTTTGAAGAGATTAGTGGATAAATGTGTATTTTCTAATTCTCCTTTTTTTATTACATAAAGAATAGCACATTATAGAAACTTTCACAGTATGTTTATTTGTTTGTTTGTTGGTGAATATACAAATAGCCTTGTATTTAACAATACAAAATAAATTATTTGTAGGCATGGACAATGGCAGTGATAAATCATTCTATATTGTTAAATGTAACTACTAACTATGGTTATATTGAATTTCTTAACATCAGCCAGCCTTTTCCACTTGTTTAAGTGACATCTCTAAAATTACTGGTGAGAAACATTGCCTCAAGCATCCTGTCATAGTTTATTAGTAATGGTGAAGCACTATTCTAGAAAGTAGAACATTTCTCTCCCTGACCATTCCACCTATTCCACAGTCCTTCTCTTCAGCACCCAATAAAACAGTTCTTATTAACTTAGTTGGATCAGTGATTCCTTTCTCTATCACATTCACAGAATCTCCAAGCAGAGCATCAGAACCAACTTTTGAGAAACTTAGTATAATTATCTCAGTTATTAATGATCCAACATCTACTTTCTAGCAATGAGCTTTGCAAGAATATTTTTAAATGTTTATTTATTTATTTTGAGAGAGAGAGAAAGAGAGAGACACACACACTCACACACACAGACAGACAGACAGAGAGACAAAGAGACAGGGAATCCCAAGCAGGCTCCACACTGTCAAAGCAAAGCCTGATGCCGGGCTCTGTCCCACATACCATGACATCATGACCTGAGCTAAAATCAAGAGTTGGGACACTTAACTGACTGAGCCACTCACACACCCTCTTTGCAAGAATTTTGAGTGTTTTTAGCAATTTCTGTATCATTAAAAGTATCTTCATTTGCTGGAATTAGTGAGTCTCAGGCTGGAATGTACTGAACAAGAACCCAACTCCCTTCCATCACAACGCCTTCTTCAACAGCATACACGTAGCATTGAAGGCGTCTGCAGCTTTTTCTTTTCATTTACTTCCCCATCACTTGTCCCACCAAACTTCAGCAGAGCTACTCCTTCTGGAAGTCTGTCATGATATCTATTCAATTTTTCCTTTTCATAATTACTAGTAAAGATATGTAACTGCTCAATAATTTCTTGAATAGGTTTTTCAATTTGAACCTGTTCTTTTCCTTTCGAGCACATGGTTTAATCTTTGGTCACAATGACATCTTTATTCAACTTGCCATAAGTCGTGAAGCTGAGCACCGTCAAGATTTAGGGTCAACCTCTCTTCTGTGAACATTGAGCCACCAGTACCAATAGCCATGTGTTTAGGTAGCTTTTTCCATTGCCACTAAAACCTGGAGATTTGACTGCTATAATCTGAAGTCCAACTTTTAGACTATTCAAAATGAGTGCATTTAGAGCTTCTCCATTAACATCTTCAGCAATTATTACCAAGGGCTTACAAGGAGCATTGACAATTTCAAGTGCAGATACAATGAACTAGACACTAGACATTTTCTTTTCACCAAGTATCACATAGGCCGTCACATTTCTGAGCTTTTCTGTATGCAAAGTATGGAGAAACATAACAGTCAAACTGCAATTTAGTAATTTATAATTCATCATTCAGTATTTTCCATCTTTCAGTGTGTTTTACATTCTTCCTTTCAATCTTTTTCACTGTTTCAGAAACGATATTGCTAATTCCTTTGCAGAAATCATAGCAACTGAAGTGATTTCTTGGGGACTCAACACAGGCTTGGACTGCTTCTTAAATTTATTAATTACAGCATCTACAGACATCACACATTGTCTAATTTCCACTGGATTAGCACGTTGGCTAACTTTCTCCAAGCCGTCCTTGGCAAGAGAGGATACTGATGTGGTAGCAGTGGTGGTGGATCTTTGGCCTTTTCCTTGTGTCCTGGGCAGTATCTTGAACAAGTATAGTCTGCATATTGTTATATTTATCCTTGAAGTCGATTGAGAGTGGGACCTCTCACTCAGTAATAATTGCTAATAATCACTCCAGCATCAGCTCAAATATCTACTACACTTTGAAGTGGTAAGGCTTAGACCAAATGTTGCATTTCTGGCATAAACCTGAATGAGATGAGGAAGCAGTGCCTTGGATGGTGGCTTCACCTGGTGACAGACTACAGGTCATCAAAGCATTTGTGCAAGGGTGCTGTGAGTGTGCACCCGGAGAGACAAGGGAGGCAGTGCTCGCACACACAGCAACAGTCCATTGTCCCTTCTCCGCACCGTGGCACTGTCTGTGCGGCCCAGTAGCTTCCATCCCCTTCCTGGTGGCCCAGGCCTGGCAATCTGCATGCACCATGCTTATTTTTTTTTAAACATTAAAAATACGTCTTGGAAATTTCCCCATATTTTTTCATTGGGGTTCCCCTCATTCTTTTTTGGTTTCTTGATACTCTACTCTGTGGATGCACCACACTTTAATCACTCTCCTGTGTATGGACCATTTAAATTTTTTCCAATATTTGCAAATCAAATAACTCTGCAGGGAAGAACCTTGTGCAAATATACTGTGGGAGGAGCACCTTTCAGACCAGATTCCTAGAAGTGGGATTACCAGATAAAACGATACACACATACAAATTTCTGTTATGTATCGTTAAATTTCTACCATGAGGACTGTGCCGGTTTGCATTCTTGCTAATAATATAGGACATTCCCTGTTTACTCACAGCCTTACCAAGAGGATATGTTGTCATACTTCTTAATTTTTACCCATCTGAGAGCTGAGAAATGACATTATTTTAATTTGTATTTTAAATTATGTTTGAATTACAAATATATATATATATATATATATATATATATATATATATGCAAGGGCCATTTTTTATCTTTTTAATTGGTGTCCGTTTGTGCTCATGTCTATTTCATATTTTACTATTGGGGTTTTCAGTCTCTTTTTCTTTAACTTTAAGAGTTCTTTATATATTAAGATTATTAGTCCTTTGTGTTACATGCTAGAAATATTTTCTTCTAGTCTATCAACTGTCTATGATAATGTGGAGAAATTCATCCCTGTGTTCTTCTAGTTCTTATATGTTTGCATTTTTTGCGTTTAAATTCTTGATATATTTGGAATTTACTCTGGTATATGGTATGAGAAATGTATCAATTTTCTTTTTCAAAGTTACCCAGATGTTCTACAACCATTACTTAAAAAGTCCATCTGGGGTGCCTGCATGATTCAGTTGGTTAAGCCTCCAACTTCTGCTCAAGTCATGATCTTGCAGGTCCTGAGTTTGAGCCCTGCGTCAGGCTCTGGAACTTGTCACTCACTAATAATCTCTGCATTGTTAGCACAGTGCAGAGACTGGAGCTCACTTCGAATTCTGTGTCTCCCTCATTCTCTGCCCCTCCCCTGATCACGCTCTGTCTCCGTCTCTCACAAATAAGTAAACATTAAAAAAATTTTTTTAAAAAGCTCATCAGTGCCCCAATAATAACCCAAAGAGAGCACCTGTATCAGAATATGTTCCTTATGTACTTAGATTTATTTCTGTTCCCTTGGCCTCACTGACTATTAAAGTGCTAGTGCCATACTTACTTAATTATGGTTACTTTGAAGTACACCTTTATATTTTTATATCTAGGGGGTCGGGGAGGAGCTCATACCTTTTTATAGATTTTCTGTTTTCCTGCTTCTTAAATATTTTTTCATATGAACTTGGTTATCAATTTGTCTTACAGCACACACACACACACACACACACACACACACACACACAAACTGCTGGTGTTTTGATAAGGATTGAGTTAGGTTTATAAACTAATTTAGGAAGAGCTGACATTTTTATAACATTGAATAATCTAATATAAGAAAAGGGGATGTCTGTCCACTTGTTCAAGTCCTCTTCTGTGTCTTTCTGTTATGTTTTAAATTTTTCTTCATGAAGATCCTTATCACACATTTCTTTTTAAATTCTTCTTTGTTGGAGTTGTTACAGGGGTCCCCCGCCATGCGTCCACACGTCCACATCTTTCTTAGGCTACTTGGGAAAATCTCAGCAAATGTCCATATCCTCCTCCAGTCCTTTCTCCACATTTGGTCCAGAGTGATCTTTTCAAAATGTAAATTTATTCATTTTCTCCCAAAGTTTTTGAAAAGCTTTGACATTGATTAAGATGAAGATGGAGGTCCTAATTAGGCCCGCCCAGTCCCCCCTCTTCCGGCCCTTACTGACTGCCACTCTGTGGGCTTTCACCACACTGGCCACTTCTGTTTCGGTGGGGCCTTTGCCCCCTCCCCGCTCAGGCTGTAGAGCTGGCTGAGCAGCGCACCCACCCCAACCCCTCCAGTCGAGGTCAGGAAGAAAACCTGGAGAGTGAAACCTGGGCAGCCATGGGAGAGAAAGGCTTCTCATGGGTTTGGGGAAAACATATGTATATGAGTGTGGATGCAGTGGAGATGTAAGAAGAACCTTACTGTTGCTGACCCCCCACAAAGCAACAATGCACAGACCTGAACCATCAGGTGATGGTGACCTCTCCCAGTGAGGACAAGGAGAGTGGTGAGTAACTGTCCATTCTCTCTAGTGGCACCAGAAGGACTGAGCAGGACTCCGTGACTGGGTGCAAGGAGGAGATCCGCAAAGAGGCAGGTAAGAGTCCGAAAGAGCATGGAGAGGATGCAGTTCCTGTTTTCGTGGCTTCAGCAGGAAGCCCCCCATGAGCCTCTGGATATCCCTCACCTGAGAGTCTCCCTACCTGGTCTGCAGGCACCCTCAGTGCCCCAAGTGCTAATCACATACTGAGTGGGCTCCTTGGGTGCACCCTTGAGTGTAGCAGCAGGGAGACCCAAAGCAGGCCAGGGTCTGTGGGCAACAGAGAAATCACAAATTCGAGCTATAGTGCCATGTTCTGGAAAATTAAAGAGAGCTTTCTAGTAGCCAGGCAGTAGAAGATGTAAAAACTTGAATTTGCAAGGGGCGCCTGGGTAGCTCATTCAGTAAAGCATCTGATTCATGATTTTGGCTTGGGTCATGATCTCATGGTTCGTGAGTTCGAGCCCTATATTGGGCTCTGCACTGACAGTGTGAAGCCTGTTTGGGATTCTCTCTCTCCCTCTCTTTTTGTCCTTTCCCTACTCATTCATTCTCTGTCTCTCTCAAAATAAATAAATAAACAAACTTAATAAGATTCAACCACAAGAGGGAGCAAGAAGAGTGGTGTTACCCTTACAAAGACCAAAAACCCCAGGTAATAATAGCATCACTGAACATAATACGCCTACCTGAAGGCAGCTAGTAGAGACTTTTGCTACTTCAGATGCAAAAGCAGTGTTCAAAATACAGGGAACGTGAAAGACCAAGAAGGAATTTATCACCAAAAGATAATAGTAATTCTCCAATAACTGAGCTCAAAGTAAAAACATTTTATGTGCGAGCTGATAATTATTAGAATTAAGAATAGCTAGGGTGCCTGGGTGGCTCAGTCGGTTGAGCATCCAACTTCATATCAGGTCATAATCTTTTGGCTCATGAGTTTCAGCCCCTCATCAGTTTCTATGCTGACAGCCCAGAGCCTGGAGCCAACTTCAGATTCTGTGCCTCCTTCTCTCTCTGCCCCTCTCCTACTCACATTCTGTCTCTCCCTCCCTCAGAAATAAACATTAAAGTTTTTTTTTAAAAAGACTTAAGAATAGCTGTTTTTGGAAAACTCAATGAACTATAAGAAAGCTCAGAAAGGCAATTCAACAAAATCATGAAAAAAATGCAGAAATTCTAGAGCTGAAGAATGCAATGAATGAAATGAAAAATGCATCTGCAGTGAGCACAGCAAACGGAAGACAAAATAGGCGACTCAGAGGGTAGGAATTTGGAAGAACTCATTTAGAGGAGAAAAAGACAAAATAATGCAGAAAAAAGAATATCTATGTGATCTATGGGATTCCATCAAAAGAACAAAAACTAGGGTAACCAGGGTCCAGAACATGAGAGGGTAATGGAGGTTGAACATTTATTTCAAGAAATAATAGTTCACAACTTTCCAAACCTTGAGAGAATTGTGCATCCACAGAAAATCTTCTCTAAGACACATGATAATGAAGCTGCCAATAATCAAAGAAAAAGAGAGAATCCTAAAAGCAGTCAGATACTAAAAGATTATAACCTACAAAGTAATTCCCATTAAACTATCAATATTATATGTATCAATATCATATATGAAATAAACATACAGAAAGCAATAGCACTAACAATTATAGAATAACAAACATCTTAAAAAGAAATAAAAAAACTATGTCATTCATAATAGCTTCATAAACAATAAAATATTTAGGAATAAATTTAACCAAGGTAAGGAAAGAGATGTACCATGAAAACAAGAAGACTTGAAGAAGACACAAATAAATGGAAAGATATCCTGTGTTGTGGATCAGAAAAAAATAATACTGTTAAAAGGCACAGAGTACTCAAAGACATCTGTAGATCCCATGCAATTTCTATCAAAATTCCAGGTGCATTTTCCATAGGAATAGAAAGAAATCTGTCCTAAAATTTGTATGAATCCACAAAAGACCCCAAATAGCCAAAACAGTCAGAGAAAAAACAAAGCTGGAGGCATCACACTCCTTGATTTCATACCATAGAACAATGGAGCAGAATCAAGAGCCCAGGAAAAACTCCCACATTTATGGCCAACTAGTATTTGACAAGGGAGGCAGGAACACTCAATGGGGAAAGGATAATCTCTTTAACAAATGGTGTTGGGAAAACTCAAAACCACACAAAAAAGCTTGAGATTGATGGATTAGAGATATAAACATAATATCTGATACTGTAGAAGTCCTAGGAAAAAATATGGGAAAGTGCTTTGATGTTGGTCTTGGCTCCTTGACCCTCGTGTTGACTGCTATACTGATCAGCCGTTCCCCCATTTCTCTCTCTCTCTCCTTAGGCCTCCCCATTCCTGAGACACAGCAATACTGAAATTAGGCCAGTTAACCTTACAGTGGCCTCTAAGTGTTCGAGAGCAAGGTAGAATCACATCTCTCACTTTCAATCAGAAGCTAGCGATGATTAAGATCAGTGAGGAGGGCATGTTGCAAGCCACAATGGGCCAAAAGTTAGGCCTCTAGTGCCATAGAGTTAGTTAGCCAGGTCATGAATGCCAAGGGAAAGTTCTTGAAGAAAATGAAAAGTTCTACCCCACTGAACACAGAAATGTTTGAAAAAAAAAATCAGCCTTCTTACTGATATGGAGAAAGTTCTAGTGGTCTGGATAGAAGAAAAAGCAGCCACAACATTCCCTTAAACCAGAGCCTAATTCAGAGCAAGCCCCTAACTCTCTTCAGTTCTCTGATGGCTGAGAGAGAAGAAGAAGCTGTAGGAGAAAAGTGTGGAGCGAGCACAGGCTGGTTCATGAGGTTTAAGGAAAGAAGCCATCTTTGTAACATAAAAGTGCAGGTGAGGCAACAAATGCTGACGTAGAGGCTACGGTGAGTTGTTTTTCAAAAGGTCCAGCTAAGAGAATGAATGAAGGCAGTGACACCAGACAAAAGATTTTTGACAAGGGAGGCAGGAACACTCAATGGGGAAAGGATAATCTCTTTAACAAATGGTGTTGGGAAAACTCAAAACCACACAAAAAAGCTTGAGATTGATGGATTAGAGATATAAACATAATATCTGATACTGTAGAAGTCCTAGGAAAAAATATGGGAAAGTGCTTTTTTTTTAGGGAGAAATGCCATCTAGCACTCTCCTAGCCAGAGAGAGGTCAATGCCTGCCTTCTGGGCTTCACAGGATAGGCTGACTGTCTTGTTAAGGGCTAAGGCAGCTGGTGACTCAGTGTTGAAGCCTATGGCATGTTCCACTCTGCAAATCCTGGTGCCCTTAAGGATAACACTCAATCTACTCTGCCTCTCTTCTACAAATGGGGCCACAAAGCCTGGATGACAGTACATCTGTTTATAACATCATTTACTGAATATGTTAAGCCCATTATTAGGATCCACTGCTTAGAAACAGATCCCTTTCAAAATGTGACTGCTCGTTGACACTGCACCTGGTCACCCATGAGCGCTGATGGGGATGTCCAATGAGATTAATGTTGTTCTCAGGCCTGCTAACAGGACATCCACTCTGCAGCCCGTGGGTCGAGAAGTAATTTCAACTTATCAAGTCTTATGGTTTCAGGAATACATTGTGTAAGGCTATCGGTGCCATAGACATTGGTTCCTCTGATGCGCCTGGGCCAAGTAAATAGAAAACCTTCTGGAAAGGACTCACTTGTCTGGATGTCAATAAAAACATTCATGTTTCATGGTCAAAATATCAACATTAACATAAGTTTGGGAGAAGTAGATTCCAACCCTCATGGGTGACTTTGAGGGACTCACGACTTAAATGGAGGAAGTCAACTGCAGATGTGGTGGGAGCAGCAAGAGAAGCAGAATCAGAAATGGGACCTTAAGATGTGGTAGAATTGCTGCAATCTCATGATAAAACTTCAGCAGATGAGGAATTGCTTCTTATGCACAAGCAGAGAAAGTGGTTCCTGAGATGGAATCTACTCCTGGGGAGGATGCTATGAAGACTATTGAGATGACAACCAGCGATGTAGAATGTGACATTAACTAAGTTGATAAACCAGTGGCAGAATCTGAGAAGAGAGACTAATTCTGAAAGAAGTTCTCTTCTGGGTATAACGTATCAAACAAACTTGCATTCTATTGAGAAATGTTCATAAAAAGAATAGTCAATCGATGGGGCAAGCTTCATTGCTGTCCTTGAAGACATTGTCATAGCCACCCCAGCCTTCAGCAGCCACCACTCTGATGGGTCTGCAGTCTTCAACATCAGGGAAGACCCTCAACCAGCAAAAAGATTCTAACTCATGGAATGTTCAGATGATGGTTAGCGTTTTTTAGGAATAAAATATTTTAAAATTAGGATATGTACATTGCTTTTTAGACATAATGCCATTGCACACTTAACAGACTACACTATAGCATAAACATAACTTTTATATGCATTGGGAAACCAAAACATTCATTTGACTGCTTTATTGTGGGGGTCTGGAAATGAACTCACAATACCTCTGAGCATTGTCTGTATGTGAAAAGGAAATGAAAACAGGGCACAGAATAGAAATCTGCATACCCATAGTTCTGCAGCATTATCCATAATATCTAAGATATGGAAACAACTAGAGTATCCATCAATAGATAAATGGATAAAGAGGATGTGGTATATACATGTAGTGAAATAATGTTCCGTCACGAAGAAGAAAGAAATCCTGCCATTGCAACAACATGGATGGACTTGAAAAGGGTGATGCTAAATGACACTACTCAGAGAAAGACAAATACTGTGTGATATCATATATATGCAACCTAAATAAACCTCAGAAAAACAGAGAATAGAATGGTGGTCACCAGAGGGTGGAGGGTGGAAAAATTTGGGGGTGCTCTTTAGGGATACAAACTTGCAGTCAGCAGATAGGTAATTCCTAGAGCCACAAGGCACAGAATAGGGATTATAAACAATTCATTTCAAAGCGGCTAAGCGACGTTAATTAGTTGTTCTCATCATAAGAAAGGCTTGGCAATGATGAGACATAACAGAGGTGGTAGTGAATGCCATGGTCGTAATCATATCGCTCAATATCTGGTGTATCAAACCGACATGTGCCACACCCTGCAGTACATGATGCGGTGTGTCAATTATCTCTACCACTTTAGAAAACACTGTATGCGTTTTATTATTACTGTGATTTGTTAATACATAAAAACTATTTTATCATATGAGTTTTTTCCATTCTCTTCCCACCAGCCATTAGTTTTATATGTTTCTCATTCTTTGGTTTTCCTATTATCTTTATGATTACTATTATTTTTTGTTTTGTTTTGTATGTAATTTAAAATTATCTGGGGATCCTGAGTGGCTCGGTTGGTTGAGCCAATTGAGCTCAGGTCATGATCTCCCAAATTATGGATTCAAGCCCCATGGGGGCTCTGTGCTGACAGCTCGGAGTCTGGAGCCTGCTTTGGATTCTGTGTCTCCTTTCTCTGCCCCTCCTCCACTCAAGCTCTCCCTCTCTCTCTCTCCCTCTCTCTCTCAGATATAAATAAACATTAAAAACATTTTAAAAAATAAGTAAGAGAAAATTATCGGGGCGTGTGGGTGGCTCAGTCTGTTAAGCATCCAACTTCGGCTCAGGTCATGATCTCACAGTTTGTGGGTTTGAGCCCCGCGTCGGGCTCTGTGCTGACAGCTCAGAGCCTGGAGCCTGTCTTCAGATTCTGTGTCTACCTTTCTCTCTGACCCTCCCCTGCTCACACTGTCCCACTCTCTCTCTCAAAAATAAATAAAACATTGAAAAATATTTTTTAAAAGGACTTAAAAAAAGAAAATTATCTTATAATATTTATTCATTTATCTTTGTATTTTCTTGAATTGCTCCAGAATCATCTCAATATTTGGATATTCAATTCTATTTTCCATTTATTTTCTATTTAATTAATTGGAACTTGTGGTTTATCTTTGAAGGAGTATTAATAAGTTAACTTTTCTTCAATGACTAGAAAGAGTATTCATATAAGAATGTTAAGTGGCTACATAAAAATTAATATATATCTGCTCAAATATTTACTTTCAGCAAAAATATAAATAAAAATGTATAGATTTTAAAAGTTTATTTATTTGTTTGTTTATTTATTTATTGAGAGAAAAAGAATGCACACATACAAGTTGGGGAGGGGCAGGAGAGAAGGAGAGAGAGAATTTCAAGCAGGCTCCACACTGACAGCAGAGGGCCTGATACGGGGCTTGATCTCACAAACTGTGAGATCATAACCTGAACAAAGTGGGACACTTAAACCAATGGGCCACCCAGGTGCCCCAAGAACTTACAGTTTTAAGTCACACCTCAATTTTAGGGGAAGTCATCTTAAAATTCCATAGTATCAGGTCTGAATGTGTATTATGCTTATGAATTTGTTCACTTTCAGGTGCTGTCACACATCCAACAATTAACACTTTTCAGGGGGAAGAGGCTAAGTGAAGGTGCAATCTTAATCAATGATTTCCCCACACTATTTAATTGCATTCAAGGAGGTTAAAAATTATGTTTGCTTCACACCTGCTGGTAGTACCAGCCAATACCTTACATAAACTTCATTTCGTATTCGTACGAACACACCACTCTCTTTAACAACGGAATGGAATTCTTGATGGACACGGAATGGATACACGCTGCCTTGAGTTAAATGCTTTACTTTAAAATCACACAAGCATATATTCTAAAGTCCCTACTTGTCTTGAAGGATCTGTGAACTTTCAAAAGTCACTTCTAAACAGATAAAACATGGATACTTATCCTGTACCACCTTCATGGGTATAAACACTTTCATCCCAATTAAGAACTAACTCATTAAACAGATAATGCTGAACATTTACTGCGTGCCTAGCACTGTGTCAAGCCCAGAGGTATATGTTCAGGCCAGTGGGTAAAGAGGAAAGTAAGAAAAGCATTTTAGGAGTGCCTGGGTGGCTCAGGTCATGATGTCATATTTTGTGAGTTCAAGCCCCGAATTGGGCTCTGTGCTGATAGCTCGGAACCTGGAACCTGCTTCAGATTCTGTGTCTCCCTCTCTCTGCCCCTCCCCTGCTCTGTTCTGTCTCTCAAAAATAAATAAAACATTAAAAAAATTTTTAAATAAAGAAAAGCATTTCAGCACTGTGTATTCTAAGCTCTTAGGCCTTAGGGATGACCACAGTATGACAAATGTGCATGGAGAAAAGATCCCTAATTCAGTCTCGCGGGGGGGGCGGCAGGGGAGGTCAGGAAATCTCTGGGTAAGGCAGTCTGCAAAGAGAAATCAGAAATGGGAGTAAACCCCACTAAACGTGGGAGAGGACTTTTACAAAGTATAGGGAATAATGTGTGCAAAGTCCAGAGTCAAGAAAGAATGTAACTGCTTCAGGACTTTTCTAGGTAACTCAGAAGGACTGGAACTCAAAGGGATCCGGGGCAGCTGGGAGGCTGGAAAATGAGCAGGTGTCTATTCATGCACGTTGTCTCAGGCCAGCTGAAGAATCTGACTTTGCTCTGAAGCTAAAGAGACGCCGATATAGCTCTGCATTTTTGTGTTGTTAGGAGAAGGCACCGCAGAGGAGCCAGACCAGAGGCAGGAAAGCGAGAGACGAGGTAGTTCGTGCATTCGTCTACACAAGATGGGAGAGGGCCCAAATGAATTTAATGTCAGTGGGAATTGAAAGAAGAGGACAGTTTCAGGACCGAGCTGACTTGTCCCTAGGAATGCTTGGATTTCAGGGGCAAGGAGTAGAGGAGGGCAGCCCAGCCCTGACCTGGACATGTGGGTAAATGTATTCATGGAAAAGTTGTCAGCATCTAAGTAATTGTCAGGTGGGATTTGCCTACCTTTGCTGGCAGTGAGGCTTAAAAGGAAGGCCTGTAATTGGGCCCCAGAGGAGTGAAACTAGTAATAGGAGTGATCCACTCTGGCTTCCCAAGACGTGCCTGGCATCAGCCGGCAATTGCCAAAGCAATTGTCTCACTAAGTAAAGAAGGAGGAAGCCATGCGGTAAAATCCTGGAACCTACCTAAGGCTCAAGAGTTACACAGAAATGAGCGGATTCATTTCTCTCTCTGTCTGCAGTTATATAATTAATGCGTCACATCAGGTCAATGGTTGTCAGAACTGTTTCTGCCACTGCGGCTGTATCATCATCTCAGAGGGACGCTTCTAGAAGCAGCTCCCGGCACTTTCCCCGCACTGCCAGCATCATATAATAAACCATCACATATACTGCTTTGCTAGGCAGTATGTGATACACACAGATTTACAACATTTACTTGTTCCTTCCCTCAGCAAACATTTATCGAGTGTCCCACTAGCCCCTAGGCACTGTTCCAGGCATCGGGAATAAAACAGTGAATAAAGCAAAGCTTGCACCTTCACACGGCTTTTGGTGATAGAGGACAGACGATAAATATGCCAGATGCTGGAAAGTGTTATGAAGAATGATAAAAGGGTAAGAAGAATGGCAGGTCTGGGCTGCGGTGGACAGCCGTGCAATGTCTAATGTAAGTAGGGTGGCTATGATGAGCCTGATGAGCTGATGTTCCAACCGAGTGAGGGGCTGAGGGCGTGAGCCGTGCGGACATCCACGGGGCAAGTCTTTCTAACAGAAAGATCAGCGAGGGCAGACACTCTGCAGGATCAAAGCAAGAACATACTCCCATACTCATGGAACAGCAAGAAGTGATACTGCACCCCTGCAGCATGCTAGGGTGCTGTGCAACCTTTGGCAAGGACAATGGAGACAAATTAGCTAGATTTTGCCCTCCAGGAATGTATACAGGAGCTAAAAGAAGTAGATGGTGGAAGGTGTCAACATAAAGAAAAAGTTATGTCATTACTTTCGACAGAACGGCTTAGGAAAAACGGAACGCTGGTTAAAAACTGGAACAGCAAGACACGAATGTTGTGTCCATTCCCAAACAACCCAGAAGGTGGATGTTACCTGAAGTTATGGTCATGCTCCTACGTCATTACTGTCACGTGATACAATCTGGGCCCAGACCCCACAGCTTACTTCCTGAGTTATTCTACTAACCTTACTCACAGGTTCTCTTGAAGATCAAATAGCACGTTTGGAGCGCCCAAAACCAGGGTGCGGGGAAGCTGTGGCCTTCTCCCCGCTCCATCCATTGCACGGAGCACATGGAGAAGGTCTTCAGTAAAGGTTTTCTGAGTGAACGGACACGTGAAGAGAAAATGCGTGCCCAGGGTGGAAATGAGATTCAAGAAAACGTAAGTCTTGTCGGTTTCATCATTAATAAAGAGTAGACAGGAAGACAAGTGTACTTGGGGAAAGCTTTGTATATACCCTCAAACAATAGGCTGCAGAGGGAGGAAGTTAGGAGACATGGGCACAGACAGACTGAACGACTGGGTGTCTCTTCTGTGATTTGAGACCGACTTCCCATCTCAGTGGATGCCCTTTAAACGGCAACATAGCCTGTGAACAGCAGTGGCAGCTGCAAAAGCCAGGAACCAGCACAGCGTGCACTCAGAGAAAGGGCCCGGGGTTCAGAGAACAGTCTTTCCGCCACACCTGCCCGTGCATCGCTGTTAGCGTCCAGTGTCACCGCCGAGGACGGTGGACAACATACGCACACAGTGCTGCGCTCTCATTTCCAAGGTGATAGTTGTGTGCATTCCCTCCCATTTCCTGACAGATGAGACACCAGAAGTTTTCCTTGGTTTCACTGCAGTGTACTCGAGGCCACAATTACTTCCACATTGATTTGATCAGAGTCTCCCCTTGGTGTTTTATTGTGATGCAGTCCCGCGTTACTAGGGAAACAGACTCAAGTCTGAGTCTCGATGAATGGCATCGAGGATTAAAATTACCTCCAACCCTACCTGATCTCTACTGGAGCCACCAGACTGTTATCCTACTTGGAGGCTTCCCGATGCACAGAAAAGATTTCAGGCAAATTAAGCAGTGCCACATTTTTCTTTAAATCTCTATATAAAAATATTCATCCCATTTTGGGCACTGTTAGGCTGCTTTGAACCATCACCTTCCACCATTATTGCACTGAGTATATGTCACATGAATAATTTTCATTACAATAACTTAATAGTAATATAATTAAATAATACTTTATGGTTTTAACATTCACTAAAAACGTCCTGTATTTATTTGCACATCAAATCAAGAGTTATGATAAAGGAAAAATGGCTGCCAGGTGTAACATCAGTGCCAAGTTAGCAGAGACTTCTGTAAACAGATGGATTCACTTCCCTTCTTTCTAGAACGATATGTGATTTCTAGAATGGTATCTCCTTATTTCTGGAATGTGAGAAACGCAGAGGGATCACCCTGTCTGCTATAATAACCCTTCTACACCGCCCCCAGCAGAGCGACCCGCTGAATGCATGGATGAGCCAATAAGCACAGGTGTTTGGATTCCAAACAATTCGAACCCTCGAGTTAGGGAGCATTCGGGCTGGGGAGTATTTCACAGAGGTTCATACAGCTGGGTGCGTTCTTTTCCGAAGCACAGGCCTCCTGCCCATCTTGAACACGCTGGCCTTCCTTCCACCTTATCCTACCTCTCGGCTGATTGAGTCCACAGTCTTTTCAGGCTGATTTCAGCCTGGGGTTTCTTAACCTATTTTTCTGGAGTGAAACGCAAGAGGCCTAAATTGTAGGCAAAATTGGTGAGCATATATGCATTTGGGCATTTTTCTAGAGAAGAGAGAGCTTCTGGCTTTTATCAGCTTTTCAAAGGGATCCTGGGTCCCAACACAGGGTAATAACTACCCTCAAGTGCCTTTTCGCACATCATCAAAAAGTCACTCACTGTGTTCTAAGAGCTTCTTCTTCTTATTTTTTTCCAGAAAATAAGAATGTAATGATTATGCTAGAAAATATAAACAAGAGTTATTTTTAAATATGAAATACGTTACAGGAAAATGCTATTCTTTTGGATATTGCATTTTATGCAGGATAAAATAAACTTTAAAAGTCCTTATCAGATGTGAGCACTTCAATAAATTAGATTTTAGGAAGAAGTAGTATCTGGCAAACGACATATCAAATTTTAAACAACTTTAGCACACAAACTTCATTTTGCTACATTCTGAGTGCATCCAGGAAGCCCACAGTATGATATAATGACTGTTTACAACAAGTATTTGCACATTAGAAAGTGTTTGACTCAATACGTATTTACTGAGCTCCTGCCTTATTAGGCTCAGGGGTCTTTGTTAAACTAGAGGCACAGTGAGAATTAGACACAGCTTCGTCCTTAGGGGTATAGCCCGGCGTATGGAGAAGGGCAATGATAAAGGCAAGCGAAAAGTCTTACTCAGAGTGCACACCGGGAGCCCTGGATGAACCAAGGTTAAGTGTCTAACAAGTCTTTTGGGCTTGGAGGCAGTTTCAGAGATGGAATAACTCTTGTGTGGCCAGTTTGAGTGACCCAGGAGAGACGAGAGGGGAAAGAGACAGCGAAAGATCAATGCGCCAGGCCACAGGGGCAGCCAATATAAACATCCACACATGGTGGAAGGCTGCCTTCTTAGGGAACTAGAGATTTTATCAGGAGAACTGAAATGCCAAAGGGTTCAGTCTTTTAAAAGAATTTGCTTGCCCCTCATGCAGAGGGCAATGGGAGCTACTAAAGACTTTAAACCAGAGGACGCAAAATTGGGGACAAGAGAGTAAGGCTATGCAGCATTTGAAGTGTCATCAAGCTGGTGCAGGTGCCCTGGAGGACAGTGTGCGGGGGTCCTCAGAAAGTTATAAATAGAATTGCCCAGAACCCAGCAATCGCACTATGAGGAATTTACCCAAAGGATACAGGAGTGCTGATGCACAGGGGCACGTGCACCTCAATGTTTATAGCGGCGCTACTGACAACAGCCAAAGTATGGAAAGAGCCCAAATGTCCATCACCTGATACATGGATAAAGAAGATGTGGTTTATATATACAATGCAGTATTACTCGGCAATCAAAAAGAATAAAATCCTGCAATTTGCAACTACATGCCTGGAACTAGAGTGTATTATACAAGCAAAATTAGAGAAAGATTCACTCATATGTGGAATTTATGAAACAAAACAGATGAACATAGGGGAAGGGAAGCAAAAATAAGACAAAAACAGAGAAGGAGACAAACCATAAGAGACTCTTAAATACAGAGAAGGAACTGGGGGTTGATGAGGGGAGGTGGGTGGGGGGATGGGCTATATGGGGGATGGGCATTAAGGGGGGCACTTGTTGGGATGAGCACTGGGTGTTATATGTAAGTGATGAATCACTAAATTCTACTCCTAAACCATTATTATACTATATATTAACTAGCTTAGATTTAAATAAAATTTAAAAATAAAAAAAGTGTTCACAAGTTACTAGCTGAGCAAAATTAGTTTGATTATTTCGGGCCTCAAGAATTTGGTTTCCAAAGTCTTCAGGTTTAAGGAATGCTTCCTAGCCAAAAAATACATTTAAAAAATCTAAATTTTTTAAAATTTAAATTCTCATTTCCTGTCAGAGATATGGTCATTCTTTCACGGTAAATAAAAACAAATAAGTATAACTGTAAAGACTAGAGGACTTTAAGATTGTGCTTCAAACACAGTCATAGATCGCTTCACTACAGGTTAGGAAAGAAATACTGATTAACTGGTATTGTTTAGAAAAGGCCACTTTTTATAAATTAAGGTAAGAAAGACGGGAGAATCGAGACAAGAAAAGACACCCCTTCTCCCCATCACATGAGGATAAAAATTTAAGAAGCTCGTCATGAAGACAGAAGATGGCAATGTTGGTGACATGGCAGACATACGGGGTCTGTTGAAGATGAAACAAAATAAAACAAAACTGAAAATGAAAGGTGCCAAACACAGTATTCTGCAAGGTAATACACAAGTGGGAAATGGGTCAAAATGTTTAAAAGCTATTTCAGTCCAAATTAAATGAATAGACAGCATTTTATTTTATTTATTTTAATTTTTTTAATGTTTTATTTATTTTTGACACAGAGAGAGACAGAGCATGAGAGGGGAAGGGGCAGAGAGAGAAGGACACAGAACCGGAAGCAGGCTCCAGGCTCTGAGCTAGCTGTCAGCACAAAGCCTGACGTGGGGCTCGAACCCACGAACGTGAGATCTGACCTGAGCCAAAGTCGGAGGCTTAACCGACTGAGCCACCCAGGGCCCCAAATAGACAGCATTTTAGCATGTAAATACAAATTAGTCATCAGAGTTCAATTGTGGGAGGAAAGGTGTGATGGAGCAAGATGTTGCGTTCAGATCTGCTGCTTCCTAGTCACATGCCCTTATGCAAATTACTGTGTTAGCATTAATCTCTAGATTTAGTCCCTGTTTAGACTTTTGTGACATAGTAAATGGACGGTTAATGGCCATTTTTCACACAATATTTCCAATCATCGCAATAACACTGTTAATGGAAACTACCATCCACATTTTTAGATAAGAAAACTAAATTTTGTAAGAGTTAAATAACTTACCCAAAGTTATACACTTAGAAGTAAAATAAAATTCCTAGAGTTATTTTTAAATATATAAACACACACACACGCACACACACACACAGTATTGTATTGACTTCTAAGATTACAATGTTCCATTTTAGACATGGTTAATAATTCCTCAGTTTTACTAATTTGACAGAACATAAAGATAAAAGTAGCTTCCATGGGTGCTGTAACTTAAAAAAGTTTTAAAGTTCTCTAAGTTGAACTCAAGTGAACAGCGTGGACAATACAAATAAGGCTTAGGTCAAAGTTTGACTCCTTTAAGCAACTTAATCAAACATCAACTTCAGGAGGCAATGGTTTCTGTCTGTCTTGTCTATGCTGTTTCTTCAGCATCTCAAAGATTATTTGATACAATGTGGGCTCTCAAAAAATATTTTCTGAGGGAAGTTGTTTTCTACAGGCAGTTAAATGTTAGAATCTTAGGTTGTAACCCTGCATTTGGGCATTGGACAAGCTTAGACTTAGAGAGTCTTCCACTGGGAGAAGGGAAGTGCAAAAAGTAGTGCATGCACCACATGGGGTACATTAGAGCAGTCAGAAACAAGACACTGGAGGTCGGCTTAGAGGTCTGAGAGAACATGCTTTTGGAGGGAGGGAAGGAAGGAGGGAGGAAGAGAGGGAAGGAAGGAAAAAAGGAAGGGAAAGAGGGAGAGAAGAAAGGAAGAAAAAGAAGGAAGGAGGAAGGAGGTAGGAAGGGAGAAGGAAAGGAAGGAGGAAGGAAGGAAAGTAGGAAGGAAGGAAGGAGGAAGAGAAGAAAGGAGGGAGGAAAGAGGGAAGGAGAGAAAAAGGAAAAAGGGAAGGAAGTAGAAAGGAAGAAAGGAAGGAAGGAAATATTATGTACCGTGTTAGGGTTTACAATGAGCAAACCGGTAAGACAGCAATTATAAATTATAAAATAGATGAGTGTAAATACCATGCTGAAAAGAAGACCTGCAGAGCCTTCAAAAGATGAAGTGTGAACACACCGGAAGAAATGCCAGGTTCTCTGGCCATCCGGGAAATCATGTCTCTAGGAATATTTACATCCTCTCTGTTTTAAGTTCTAGAGTATAAACAATGTACCGACTGCTCTACAACCAAACATTTAAAAATGTTGTCTAGGGGCGCCTGGGTGGCTCAGTTGGTTGAAAGTCCAACTTTTGATTTCAGCTCAGGTCATGATCTCAGTGTCATGGGATCAAGCCCCACACTGGGCTCCATTAAGCTGAGTGTGGAGCCTGCTTAAGATTCTCTCTCTCTCTCTCTCTCTCTCTCTCTCTTTCTCTCTCTCTTTCCGTCTCCCCCTCTGCCCCTTCCTAACTCGCACATATGCATGCACACATTCTCTGTCTCTAAAGTTAAAAAAAAAACCAAACCTCTGTCTTAAAGAAATTTTTGGCTCTATTTTTAAAATCAAAACCACTGATTTAGTTTTCTTTAAATAGCTATTTTTAGAAATTCTAAATCCCAAGCAGTGTTTTTCTTTTCCCATGGCCAGATGTCATTTGCCATTCTGTTGATAAACTGACTATTGATCAGATGCAAGAGTGTAGTCAGATATAATATTTCCATATTCCACAAACACAAGTAGTTTATGTGTATGTGTTTTTGTATCAACATATGTACTATTAAAGTGTATGTAAGTATTATACATACACTTTGCAGGAGGGTCAATAGCAAACTTTAGTATTAGTTATATTTTTATTCTTTTCTTTTTTCAAAGGATGACCTGATTTGATTCTGGTCCTTTATTTTAATATTTAGTTATGACTTTCAATCACTGGCTATTTGAAAATATTTAAAAAAACCAACCCATTAATACTAATAACATAAAATGACATCAAATAGCTGTAGCTTTGAAATCCATGCCCTCAGTGAAGTCTGAGGCAGATAATGGCCAAGCTATTGAATAGTAAACTGTGAATCCAGAATCTAAACTAGGTTTTGTTATTTTTTTCAAGAAGCACAATATATGCTAAAAACGCTGTAAGTTTCTTTTGCATGTTTCATGTATATTTATAGTTCAGTAATCCTCAAGACTACATTATTTAGGTGAAAGAAAGAATATTATAAATTGGCTGCTTGATTTATATTAAATTATTTGCATTATTTCATAAATGAGAAATTACTCTTGATGTGTTACAGATGAGGCCATTGCAGCTCTGGACGAATGTCCTGCGTGCATGGACTTAAGAGAATGCAAAGCCTCTAGTTCCAGAATTCTTTATATCTTGGGGGTAAAACTTAAAGCTGAAATAATGAGTTAGCCAAATATGTAACAGCATAGGCAGACAAATGGCTCTGTTGAGCTTAGCAGTTAAATGGGGATGATATTCTACCCTTTCGATTTCGATCTCAAAGGGACATGTTAAGATAGATTTTTTTTCCTGGGTTGATCTTATGTATTATTTATGATTGAAAACTGGACTACTCTCCAGTCAAAGGGATGGGTCTACAGTTTAGAGCGACATGAAATGTTTCACTGAATGTTTACCTTCACCCAGTCCTTACCATATCTCTCCAACAGCTCTGGGTGCCTTGAGGTCAGAGGTGTTTCCAGTAATCATGTTTATAATGGTGTTTAGACATAGAAATCACACAACAAATGCTACTTGCAGTGGAGTGCTTTGTTTTGTTGTTTTCAGAATAAGTGATTACATATACAATTTCAGGGCACAGATCTACCCAAGAGAGAGGTACTCAATACACGATGACCATCATCACCATCAGTATCATCAACGCCATCTAATGTAAACATTCCCTAAATTCTCTAAGTTCTGTTACATCTGAGGGTTGGTGCATCTTCCAGCAAGGTCAGCACCAACGCATAACTCTGTTTGTGCTGATTTTAGATTTTCTCTCTAATGTGTGGTTTTATAATCCAGAAAAATGTATTTATAAATCTATTTAACATTATGTGCTGGAATTCTGAAGTGTTTCAATAAAAAATAATTCATTTAATCATCTAAGTAGTCCTCTGATGCAATTCCCTTACTTTCTTCATTTTACAGATAACGAAATTGAGTGACAATGTTCTAAAATGTTTAATAAAATCAAACGCATTGTCTATTATCCAAACATCCTTGCAGAATTCAAGTTAGGTTTTCAGACAAACATTTAATTTCTCTTTCTGGCTCACAAATGAAAAGGACATAGACTATATTTCTTATTTTTTTTTTACAAGAAATGTCTTCTGTATTATTTTTATTTTCTGTATTTAAGCATCACTCCTTGGAAGCTTGTTTTACTCATCAATTCTTGATTGTTCAATTTTGTCACCCTCAGCAGGCATATGATAGTCTCTCTAACTGGGCTGTTATAAATGACTTACCAAAATCTGTAGCCCCAGTCATGCCTGTCTGTGCTTCTCAGCAGGCTAGGCTTACGCTAAAGAGCTAACAAACTAGTGAAACAACTGACTAATTAACTAGAGAAATAAAAACTCTCCAAAAGCAGGGAGTAGGTGATTTTCCGGTCATCTTGTCTTCGAGCCAGGATTGTTTACTCATGAGTCAGTACAAACTGTCCAGGAAGCATCTGATTTTGCTTATTCCCCTCAGGGTTCCACCACCTAGCGTCCTGACCTCCTATTCCCTGCCCTTGGCTGTTCAAGGGCAGGGCTAACACATGGTGACATCATGCTGCTCCCAGAAAAAGTGTCTATTTATATTTCATGCCCTGATTTTAAACAGTCCTTAATATTAAAGAAAATTGATACAATCAGTTATTTGTGTAGAAGAGAACAATCACAATGATTCCTTCCACACTCTTCCACCTACCCCCATCCACACAGCATCTTAAGAGCCCCCTTCTGACTAATCTCCAAACATACCTCGGGATTCAAAGGCAAGTTCAACAGCCTCATTTCAAAGATGAGGAAATAAAAGCTGAAAATGAAACACATACGCTCACAGAGAGAAAGAGGAAGATGGATGGGAACATTAATTAACCCTCATAGTTTAAATATTTAATCTTGAAGTTGATTATGATTCTTTAATAACTTTGCCTTTATTAAAAATGACTGGGCTCTGGGATGTGAATTTTTTTTACAACTCATGAAAAGGTCACCTGGATCAATCCTTGGCCTCGGCTGGAAAGTGACTGCCCAGGGTGGGTGGGTGAATAATTCTCAAAGTTCTGGGATAAAGCATTCACATATCTTTTTATCTGAGATACATATTTCTGTTATTTTAAATATCCTGGTCACAAAAATAGTGAGACTATTGTGGAGGAAGCTCTTTGTTCCTCCCTAGTCTCTTTGCTTTGCACCCCTGCTACAGGAATACCCTTTCTATGTCCGCAGCCCTATTCAGACCCTCTCTGCCTGACATTCTTAAGAGTAACCCTGTCATTGTTAATTTCTGTGAGGATGTAAGTGACAGATGGCTACTTATTGTATTAACCCCCGCAGGGTGGATTTTACCACATAAGCATTGCAGATGAGTCAAATGTTAAAGTTGTCCAAAAATTGTGAGATTCTTAAAAAAAGAAAAAAGAAAAAAAGGAGAAGCTTCTGTCAGCAAGCGAACATGAGCCAGGTGAAGAAAAATAATGTCGACACTATTAAGTATAAGGGGAAGTGAAGCTAAGTGCAAACTTTCGAAGGGGCAGGAGCAACGGGGTTGCCATGGAAACCAGGTTATACTCTGATAGGGCAGAAAGATCATGAGATCTTCCCTCTCTCTCAATCTTCCACTCCCTCTCTCTGACTTCGGAGAAAGAACAGAAAGAACGATCGAAGGATAGGCACTGGGGGAAAATGCCAGTAAAATGATTCTTCTGTCTGGGCCAGCAGAAGGCTGCTCTGGATAAGAGGGTTAGCCTGGGTGTTAAGGAGGGCCACAAATTACAGACTGGTGGCCCCAAAACGTGATGGGTCTTCAGTGAGGACGGAGTAAGCTCCAAAGTTCAGGCGTCATCGTACTTCCTGGGAGTCTACAGTCGCAACCTGGTGAGGTCCGACTCTGCAAAAGTTAGTTGCTAGAGAGGCTGGACTTTGGAGCACCAAGTTCTGGGTTGACTGCATGAAAGGTTTATAGCATAGGACTGGCTGGTCATTTAGGGGAAGGAGAGAGAGAGCAAAATCATAACAAAAGTACACTCAGACCAGTACTTTTAATTGGAAAATTAAGTGTTCTGGGTCAATATTTTTGAAAAATCTTGCTCTTGAAGGTGAAATTCTTCTGGTATCTATTATGATTTACGTTTGTAAATTATTGGGTGATACCTTGGCAATACAACTTAACTTTAAACATGCTTACAAAAACACTTATGATATAGGGGCGTCTGGGTGGCTCAGTCAGTTAAGCATCCAACTCTTGATTTTGGTTCAGGCTGTGATCTGACGGTTTGGGGAGTTTGAGCCCTACTAGGGCTCTGCACACTGACAGCCTGGAGCCTGCTTGCAGTTCTCCCTCCCTCTCTTTCTGCCCCTCCCCCACTCATGTTGTCTCTGTCTCTGTCAGGATACATAAATACACTTAAAAGGAAAAGAAAATAATTATGATGCAAAATTTTAGAGGCTTCTATGCAGAACAAACTTCAGTTTAATTTGCAATCCTGTGGCTCCATAGTAGACCTGAGACACCAAATTCTATGCTATAAGTAGAGTCAGGAAGGAAGTATACAAGTCATGTACTTTCCTGGGCATTTACTTTTTAGTAGGGGGCAAAACCTTGAGTTTTTGCAGGGGAGGACAAGTCAGGGGTGGGGACTCGGGAAAAGCCATTAAAACATTTCTGTTGTCTCTTAAATGATGACACAAGTGTTGTTTCATGCGTTCTTCCTCTTGCTCAGTTAAGATGCCTCCAATTTAACCCAGTCCCACTCCCTGTGTCCCTCCCCCAAACAACCAGAATCATGAGTAACTGCTAAAACATTCAACATCTTCATCATAAAATACATTTATCAGCTTAAAATGGCAAGTCATGTTGTATTTTGTTGAGTGCAACTTATAAGACAGAATCTAAACATCTGTCTTCTAGCTCCTTACCTAATGCACTTTCTCACTCTTGGTCACTTGACGGTCATCTGCCTAAAATATCCTTGCCACAGTTAATCTACTGGATAAGTGATTGCTGGGTGTCAGCTCACATGTCCCCTCACTGGAAACAGCTTCCATGATCACCTACACTAGGTCACATTCCCCCGACAGAAATAGCATCTGAGCCTTCTTCTTCCTACTGCCACCATCTTTGCTACTGACACATGACCTGTGTAAAACGTGTTTACTCTCTACGAGGCTAGCAGAATGCATTTCTCATAGCAGATGTGCGGATCACAACTGTGTTAAAGGAATAACGAATGAAATATAAGCACTATGTGAACACAACTTTCCATTTCATTGACCATTGTGTCCCCTGCACTTAACACAATCCCGCTGCAAGTCATGGCCTAACACATATTGTTGAACGTATGGATTTGTTTCCTATTCTACTTTATTTTCAGTCTATTTTTCTCATTCCTTTGGACCCTAAAGATTTCTGAAATGGGCCAGTTACCATGATATACATATATCTTTTTCTTAAGGTTATTTATTTTTGAGAGTGAGCGAGCACACCAGTGAACATGGAAGAGGGGCAAAGAGATAGGATAAAGAGAGAATCCCAGAGAAAGAGGGAGAGAGAATAATCCCAAGCAGATTCCATGCTATCAGCAAGAAGCCCAATGTGGTGCTCAAAGCCACAAGCCATGAGATCATAACCTGAGCTGAAATCAAGAGTTGGATGCTTAACCAACTAAGCCACCCAGGCACCCCAGTGAGCCACCCACCCAGGTGCCCCCAAATGTCATATATATATAATTATGTTTTTATGGAAGAGAGAAAGAGACTTAAGATGGACTTAACCCTAAGGAAAGCACTTCGTTTCTTCATAAAGTTTGTTCTCTACTTAACACTGCATATGAATTCATTCTTGAATGGTGATTAAACACTTCATTCATTTAAAAACAAATGCATCCATTGGTGCTGCTGAAGGAAATTAAGAGAAGGTGAAGAGAACTACAAAAACCAATGAAGATGACTTTAGAACATAGGTAGAAAGAGTAAGGATCAGCTATACTCTACTGCAGTTCAAAGGGGAATTTAGGTCCAGCAGGGACAGTGACAGTATCTGGAGTTTGAGAATGTCTTTGTGTGTCTCTGCCAGACTCTGAGCCCTCTCAATGCCCACAGCCCTGCTTTGGTGTGGTATCCCTCACCTGCCACGTGGCTGCGACAGAAATCACCATCACCCCTGAGAACTACTCCACCCTCCAGGAGGTCTTTATTTCCTGAGTTCATGGTCATTCTCCAGGTTTGCAGACTTAGTTATCATTGATTCTTCAATTGCTAACTGTCGCATACTGAATGAATTGCCAAGTCATTCTGACGTGTCACGATCTGCAAATATTTGGGAACCTGGATAATATTTCCCCTCTGCACACTACCTCTCTGGTTGCTGCCTCACAGGAAGCTCCCCTAGCACCGTCTCTCCAGTAATCCTGGCATACCTCAGAGATGTTGTGGGTTCCGTCCCAGACCACCACGACCAACTGCACATGGTGATCAAGTGAGTCAAATGAATGTTTTGGTTTCCCAGCACTATATGTTATGTTTATCTCCATGCATTCTATTATGTATGCACCAGCCTTACATCAAAAAACAAAACAAAACAAAACAAAACAGGGGTGGCTGGGTGGCTCAGTTGGATAAAAGAATGACCCTTGATTTTAACTCAGGTCATGATCTCATGGGTTCGAGTCCTGCATCAGACTCTGCACTGACAGCACGGAGCCTACTTGGAATTCTCTCTTTCCCCCTCTCTCTCTGCTCCTCTCCCTCTCTGTCTCACTCTCTGAATAAACCTTTAAAAAACTGCACAATGTACATACTTTAATTAAAAAAGATTTTATTGCTAAAAATTACTAGCCATCAGCTGAGCTTTCAGTGAGTTGCAGCCTTCTTGGTGGCAGAGGCCCTGCCTCAGGGCTGACGGCTGCTGCCTGGACAGGGTGGTGGCTCTGAAGGTGACAATGAAGGGTGCTGCCCTGATCCATTCTTCAGTCATGAACGAATTCCCTACAGCATGCCATGCTGCTCGATGGCATTTTATCCACAGTAGAGCCTTTCTCAAAATTGGAGTCAATCCCCTCAAACCCTGCCGCCGCTGTCTCAACTAAGTATATGTAACCTAGTCCTAAGCCCTTCATTGTCATTTCAACAATCCGCACAGCCTCTTCACCAGGAGTAGATCCCAGCTCCTCCCTGAGAAGCAGGTCCTCATCCAGGAAAAGCAGCTCCTCCTCTGTTCAAGTTTTATCACGAGGTCACAGCAATTCTGTTCCTTCTTCAGGCCCCACTCCTGATTCTACTTCTCTTGCTGTGCTCACCACTTCTGCGGAGACGTCCTGCATGGAGGTCTTGGATCCCTCTAAGCCCTCCCGATGGGTGGAATCCCTTCTTCCAAAATTGTATTGATATTGATATCCTGACCTCTTCCCATGAATCATGAATGTTTTTACTGGCATCTGGGCAGGTGGATCTTTTCCAGAAGGTTTTCTATTTACTTGGCCCAGGCGCATCAGAGGAGCCAATGTCTATGGCACCGATAGCCTTACACAATGTATTTTTGAAACCGTAAGACTTGATAAGTCGAAATTACTTCTCGACCCACAGGCTGCAGAATGGATGTCCTGTTAGCAGGCCTGAGAACAACATTAATCTCATTGGACATCTCCATCAGTGCTCGTGGGTGACCAAGTGCAGTGTCAACGAGCAGTCACATTTTGAAAGGGATCTTTTTCTGAGCAGCAGGTCTCAACAGTGGACTTAAAATAGTCAGTATTATTCATGTTGTAAACAGATGAGCTGTCATCCAGGCTTTGGTGCTGCATCTAGAGAGTGCAGGGAGAGACTGAGCATAATTCTTAAGGGCTCTAGAATTTTCAGAATGCTAAATGAGCACTGGCTTCACCTTAAAGTCACCAGCTGCACGAGTTCCCCACAAGCGAGTCAGCCTGTCCTGTGAAGCCAGGCATAAACCTCTCCTCTCCAGCTAGGAGAGTGCTAGATGGCATTTCTCCTTAGAGAAGCCTGTTCCACTTACATCGAAAATCTTTTGTCTAATGTCGCCACCTTCATTCATTCTCTTAGCTGGACTTTTTGAATAACAACTCACCGTAGCCTCTACGTCAGCATTTGCTGCCTCACCTGCACTTTTATGTTACAAAGATGGCTTTATCCTTAAACCTCATGAGCCAGCCTGTGCTCGCTCCACACTTTCCTCCTGCAGCTTCTTCTTCTCGCTCAGCCATCAGAGAACTGAAGAGAGTTAGGGGCGTGGTCTGGATTAGGCTCTGGTTTAAGGGAATGTTGTGGCTGGTTCTTCTACCCAGACCACTAGAACTTTCTCCATATCACCAAGAAGGCTGTTTCACTTTCCCATCATGTGTGAGTTCAACAGAGTACCTTTCTAATTTCCATCAAGAACCTTCTCTTTGTATTTACAACTTGGCTCATGTTTGGTGGCACAAAGGCTAGCTGTTGGCCCGTCTCTGCTTTCCACATGTGCTCCTCATGGAGCTTAATCATCTCTAGCTTCTGACTGAAAGTGAGAGATGTGATTCTTCCTTGCACTTGAACACTTAGAGGCCACTGTAGGGTACTGGTCCAATTTCAATACTGTTGTGTCTCAGAGAATAGGGAGACCCAAGGAGAGGGAGAGAAATGGGCGAACAGTGGGTCAGAACACACAGCCTTTACATGTTGAGTTTGCCATCTTATGTGGGTGTGGCTTGTGGCGCTCCAAAATAATTACTCTAGTAACATCAAAACTCACTGATCACAAATCACCACAAAACACAGTAATAATAATAAGAAGAACAATAATAAAGTTTGAAATATTGTGAGAATTATCAAGATGTAATACAGAGACACAAAGTGAGGAAATACTGGAAAATGAGCTAATAAACTTGCTGATCACAGAGTTGCCACAAACTTTCGATTTGCAATCAACTCACTACATGTGAAGTGTAGTAAAAGGAAGCACAGGGGCACCCGGGTGGCTCAGTCGGTTGAGCGTCCGACTTCGGCTTAGGTCATGATCTCATGGTTCGTGGGTTTGAGACCCACGTCGGGCTCTGTGCTGACAACTCAGAGCCTGGAGCCTGCTTCAGATTCTGTATCTTCCTCTCTCTCTGACCCTCCCCTGCTCATACTGTCTCTGTCTGTCTGTCAAAAATAAATAAAAAATTAAAAAAGGGAAGCACAATTAAACAGTATTGCGGCACACAGAAGGGCCGAACACTTTAATTAGATTAATTAAACAGATTAATACTGCAAACAATAGACATTGAATTACATGTTACCTTCTCTACTATACTCTAAGATCCATGGGCCCCAAATCTAGATCTTATCTGAATATTAATGTCACAGCACTTAACAGTGCCTTGTCCATGGAGGACAGCTGCAAACACGCGATTCTTGTCGATGGCCTCCTGGCAGTGCTTCTCGGGTCCCTCTTTCTGTCTTTTGTTCTCCCCTTTTCTTCCGCCACCACTTTGCTCTGGCTTTCCTGATCTTTTCTACTATGGCTTCAATTTGATTTCTCAGCTTTGAGTGTCTTTTTTTCTTACTGCTTTCTGCCTAATAGTCATATCATTGCCTTATTCTTTTTTTTTTCTTTTAATGTAGCTTATGTGACTTTTCTGAGTAAAAAGCCTCTGTTTTCTATTATTCTAGATTTGCATATTCTTCATTTCACTCTCAAGAATCTTCACAACCTGGCCACTGCTGACCTGCAGACCTCCCATTCTGTGGTGTCACCTGTAACGGGGGCGAGGTGGTGGCGTTCTCTCCTACCTCTCCCCATGCACAGGCTCCTTTCCCCTTCACACCGCGGTTGCCACTCTCTTGCAATGTCCTCCATCCTACTTCTGTCCTCCGTCCGGTCTAATCCACCTGGAAATTCTTCTGATCACGTAGAAGTCATAATGTCCCATAAGCGACCTTTCTCTGTTATGTAGTTAAGAATTACTAGCACACAAACTTGTAACCTGTTCGTCGTTGGGTGCTTCATACTTACTACGACTCCTGTCTTTGGCTGGCTTAGAGGAAAGTGTGATATGTGACAGTGGTGACCATCAGAATGGCAAGTCCATATGGTTTGACATAATATTATGGTGCTATCACGGAGCCAATTTGGCAGTGATTTCAAGCCCGGGGCTTGGTAAGTTTGATCACAAATTCACTTCAAGTTTGTATTTTAAATTGAAAATCAGAGCTTTGGCTGCAAACCTCATTTTAATGAAGTGCCATCACATTTCTGAGGATAGACAGGCTGACGCGTATTTCAACATTCTGGCTGAGTAAAGAAGGAGAACTCTAATTTTTTCTTTTTTCTTTTTTTTTCTCCCTTCCTTCTTCCCTCCCTTCCTTCATTCCCTCTCCCCTCCCTCCCTCCTTTCCTTCCTCCATCCTTCTTTCATTTTTTGTACCCTCCATTTTGGTGACAAATCCACAGAATCACAATCTGGGTGGTAGATAATCAATACAGAGATGTGCTACGTAACCATAAATGCTGCCACTCAGACATACCAGGAATGTTGCCCTATTTTTTCAGCAGGAGACTATTCATATTATTTTTTTGTTCACAAGATGAATGCATACAAATAGTTATTCAAAATTCCAAATCTTCAAATGACTTATGGAAAACAAAGCATATACCAAATATAAAGCAATCTTTATAATGTAAGGTACTAAGATGGAGAATTTTTTCAAAAAAATACACTTTCCTTATGAGGACATCAGTGATGCATTATTTTCTACTGCATTAAAAATAATGATGCATCAATTTAAACAAATTAACAATCCTAAAAAATGTTAATGCTATTTCCAATGTTCCCACCTTTAGAATAGACAGGGTTTACATAAGCCAGATTTTTTTTTCTTTCTTCTTTGGAATTGGATTGAGGATATAGACTTAAAAAAATTTTTTTAATGTTTATTTTTAAGAGACAGAGACAGAGCATGAGAGGGGGAGGAGCAGAGAGAGAGAGGGAGACACAGAATCTGAAGCAGGCTCCAGGCTCCGAGCTGTCAGCACAGAGCCCAATACCGTGTTCAAACCCACGGACCATAAGATCTTGACCTGAGCCGAAGTCAGATGCTTAACCGACTGAGCCACGCAGGCACCCCAAGGAATATAGACTTTTGTTTCTACTTTACATTATTTACCTTATTTTAATTCAGAAAAGTAAATCACCTAAAATGGTTTTTTGTTTTGTTCTGTTTTCTCTATCAGTATGGTCACTCTAAGCCAACGTAATCTTCATATCATTTTATTTTAGCAATTAAAATCAAAGCAAACTCCTTCCTTCAAATAAAGGACTAAGACTTAGAACATCAGGATTGTGTGCAGTTGTAACTGATCCCTGGTGTAATGACGAACAAATCATGTGACCACCATTCTTCCCATCTGTAAAATGCCATCAGTAAAATTCTTAAGTTGAGTATTGTGAACACACAAAATGGATCATACTTCTGACACTAGGTTTCCCTTGAAATGTTCTGGGTAGCAAACCTCCATTCCATGAATGGGCATTTATTTCCATTTCTTCAATATCTTCTGCTTTCCCCATCTTCAGTTTTTCCTTTAGGATTTGAAGACGTTAGTTATTCTCTGCCCTGTTTTTTTCATAACAATAATGTACTGAGCAACCCTGCATTGTCCAAAATTATGCTCTAATCAACAAATCGATGTATCGTGCATCCTGTGATGAAGATGGTGAGAATTAAACAAGGACTCTTCTTTCCTACTTTCTTCTTCATATTAGAGAATTAGTAGAAAATAGTAACAAATATTTCCACGAGGAGCACTTTATATATAAAAATTGATGAAAATATTTTATAATTGATTCACAAATTAAACTTAGGGATGTTTTTAAAAAGTAGGCTGTATATCATTTTATAAAGAACATTCCTTTGGCCTTTCAAAGCCTTGGTTTTAAGCTCAGTCCCAAGTTTGGAGCATTGTCTCTGTTGTTGCACATTTTCCATTTAAAACATCCATTTTTAAAGTGCCAAAGATACTAGTTATTTGCTATTTCACATTAATTATGAAGAGGAAACAATTAATATTAGCTAATGTCTGATCAGATTAGGAGTTATCTGATTCACTTGCAAAATATCAAATACCATACAAATTGAACATGTAAGTGTTATTAAATTTCACTGAATGATATGCCTAAAAATTAATACACATGTTAATGTACATAGAGAAAAATAGGGATTTTCTTATTTTTTATACTTATACTCCATCTTAAATGTTTTAATTTTAGCTTGTTAATTTATTTCCTTAGAGTTTTAAGACTAGAAATATCCAAGACCTACCATATTATAAATGGCTCACGGATTTCAGCGGTGCAATTAATATTAGACGATAGATTCTCCCCCCTCAGAATAGGATGTATTTGACCTATCAACAATAATGGATGGCTCCTGGGATATTTTCAGACGAGGAGTGAAGGTTTTGTCACTCCTCACAGCAGCGGCATGCATCATTGGGTTAAGCATGCAATTTTTGCTAAAGACAACTACATCGCTGGTCCAAATCATTCATTACTGAGAAGGTGACACTCATTTCCTAGAGATTAGTGTCAGGATATCAAGCTTCGCTCTCCTCTGAGTTGTAGCATTGGTTAATTAATCATCCGAGCTGACTATGGCACTGGGTTAAAATAAAAGCATGAGACAAAAAAACTGTGATCCTGACGGTTTTCTGAACACAGGATTAGGTAATGCTCAAAGCTGGAATTGTAAGTGGGAGCAGGACTGACCGTAACTCCATCCAGGAAGCGAGCTGTTTGCTATCTGCTTCAATCCCACTACTAAGTAGCTAGATCTCACCTACTGCCTTCTGAACACATTGATTATACTGGAGTTTCCAGGGAGACCAGAATTACTTAGATCATGAGGTGAAAGGAGCAGCTTATGATCCTTAAATTGTGCATTTTACTCAATAGGAAGTAATTAAAAAGCACCATTACTTAAAGCAACTAAAATTTTATGGAGGCTCTACGTACTTGTTGCTAAAATTAGAGATTTCAAAGAAATGTCCTGTTGTGGCCATTGAGAGATTCCAACCTGGAAAGAGATGAGGAGTGGAGATGTCCAATCTGTTTACTGGCTCTTGCCATTAATGGTTTTTCCCTTTTAATCTCCTGGAAACAGCTTTTAAGTCAAGAAGAAATCTACCTTCAGTTAGAAGCTCCTATAAAACTTGAATGGCTGGATCACACAGTACCCAAATATCTATGTCTCAGGAAGGAAGTTTGGTCAGCCCATCGGGCAGAGAACCATGACCACCAGAAGCGTGTGTTGCAGTAAAATACCAGCTATGGCCAGAGGAGTTTCACATTATTTCTTGGGAGAGTGTTAGTCATTTTCAGTTGTACACTGGATGACTGTATCATGTTAGGCAGAAGTATGAACTTGTTATTATCTTTATTCAAAGATTAACTATGACTTAGGGATGCATCGAGATGCCAAATTGACACGGGGTGGGTTTGTGGTAGTTAATTTTATGTGTCAGCCTGCCAGATACTGGATCAAAAATTATTTCGGATGTTTCTGTGAGGGTATCTTTTTTTTTGATGAAGATTAACATTTAAATCAATAGACTTTGAATAAAATGGGCCTTGTCCAATCAGGTGAATGGTTCATACAACAAAGACTGACTTCCCTCAGTGAAGGACTTCTTCCAACAGACACCCTTTGGACATGAACTGCCACGTGGCTCTTCCCTGGGTCTCCAGCCTGCTGGTCCGCCCTGTACCTTTTGGATTTGCTAGCCTCCATTATCATGTGAGTCAATTCCTTAAAATAAATCTTTCTCTATAGATAAACACACATTCATTTGGTTCTGTTTCTTCAGAGAACTGTGACTAATAGATCAGCTAAATCAGAATTTCCTTAGTGGAACCTCCAAATCTCTCTCCCCCTCTTGTTTAAAAAAAAATTCTCCAAGGCATTCTGATGATTCAGGGTTGGAATCTCTTCAAGTGAGAAAATTAACTACAATTTTCTGCTCACTCGTGACCCCTCCATTCCCCAAAAACCTTCCATCTTACCCTTAATGATTAAATATTAGCTCCTTTTTTATTTATTTCTGCAAATAGAATGCTTTTAGCCTGAAGATCTTTGAGAAAATTATCCTGGAACAGCTTATTCAGAGTCTCATCTAGCCGTACATTCTCGATATGCTTCACTGGTATCGGTCTGAATCGCAATTTCAAAGAGGAGCTTCTGTGGAAAAACACTCAGTAATTTCACGAGCTGAAATTCAGAGGTAAATTTTGGAGACTACACACAGATCCTATTCATGCAGCAACAGGTTCTGAGAGTTATTTACATACATGTAGAGTAGAACTTAGTTCTCCTTACATGACGTGTCCAAACGCCATACTGCATTCACAAGGCAACAATTATAAATAGGAAGCTGAAAGAAAAGCATTAGCTTCCCCAATTAAATATAGAATTAGAGTGAATAAAACAAGCAAGAACCATTTTCAACTATTATCACTCTCTTTAATCTTAGGAAATGCTTGCTCACTAATGATCAAGATAATGGGCAGAGCCCATTATCGTTCCGCTGAGAAGAGAGACCGCATCATCAATGCTGAGACAGATTTGCCTAAAAGAGTGGGCATAATGGGGCCCCCACCTGAATTTTACGTATACTCAGAGGACTTTCTTATTGTTGCCAGTGACCCAAATCCTGGCTTAAAGAGAGCTTGCTGCACAGACTACACTATTTTTTAAAGTGCATGCTTGAATAAGAATTACATATGGAAGTACCAAATCAAATAAGACAGGTTGTTCATCTATTATTTCATCCAATACATATTTATTTAGTGTCTAATTTGCACCAGGCACAGTATGAAACATCGGCGATGTACCAGGACAGGAGATGGTCTCTGCACTCAAGAAACATACAGCCCAGGTCAGGGGAGGTGCAAACAGGTGACGGAGTGCAACAAATCCAAATCCCTCACCACGATGTGCAATTACTTCCATGATCTACCCACCTGCTGTTCATGACCTTCGCAAGGCCGATTCCTGAATCTAGAATCCTTTCAGTACCTCTTTGTGCGCTAGTTTCTTCCTTCCATGCAGGTCTCAATTCAAATGGGATCTTCTTTGCAGACTGAAATCCCTGAATGGCTGTGCTCTTTTTTTAAGTTCAAAGGGAAAAACTAGGAATGGCAGCCAAGGGCTCAGATGGGTGGTGAACTAGATTACATGAAAAGACAGTTATACCATCCAGCATGTTCTCTGGGTTCAGAATCGAAGTTCTGCTTTGTTTTAGTTTAGGGATGGACTACTCGGATCAACTTCTCCTTAGTTTGAATTTGTAAATTCCTTTTGAAAAAATCGCTAGTTCTATTGCACCAATTACTTCCTGGATTTGGCATCTTCTTAATCTGACGGTATTTTATTAACTGGTCTTAAAGTTCATTGGGAATGTTTCCTGGAAAAGGAAAATTTGGAAATGCCTCCTCAACTTCCTTTTGCCCTGCGAATCACTTGCTCAGTTAATGTCACAAATATCAAGAGTACATTGCCGGGCTGTGGTTATCATGTTGCCCTTCTCTGTAATTCACCGGAGGGCATACCACAGATTTACACTGATAGCTGAAAAGCATGTTATCCTTAAGGTTTTATAGCTTAATTATGAGCTTAACAACTATTCTAAACATAAATAAAAATTAGAAAGACTGGATCAGTTAGTTGCCACTCATTTGCAAATAGTGAAAGCAGTCATTTTATCTTAACTCAATGATTTTTTTCACATATATTTATTTGCCAGTAACATTATATGGAGCTGCTTTTGTGTTTCATAAATTATATGGCTAGTATAACTGAATTTTGAAAATTGAATTAATGTTTTTCTCATTAAAAACATGTGACCTATGCAATTTATCTATATCCAAATGTAATAGCGAAGTATTCAACGGCAGATATGCAAAGGGGAAAGTTCATTTCCCTCTACTTCTCCCCAAGACTTCCTTTCTCTAGCAAAAGTATTTAAACATTTCTCTTGTTTTTAAAATATATTCTTTGAGCTAAATCATTTAGCTCATCCTTCAGGGCCCAGAAAAAGCATTACTTGCTCTTTTAAAATAAGCATTTAAAATGTCATCTTCTCTGATAAAAAAAAAATCATATGATCTTCTCAATAGAGGCAGAAAAAGCATTTGACAAAATGCAGCATCTGTTCGTGACAAAAACTCTCAACAAAGTGGGCTGAAGTATGAACATACTCCAACATAATAAGGGAGATATAATAATACTCCTTGCCAGCATCATACTCAATGGGGAAAAACTAGCAGCGTTTCCTCTAAGGTCAGGAACAAGACAAGGATGTTGGCTCTCACCACTTTGATTCAACATAGGACTGGAAGTCCTAGCCATAGCAATCAGAAAAGAAAAAGAAATAAAAGGCATCCATATTGGTAAAGAAGACTATCACTATTTGCAGTTGATATGATACTACATATAGAACATCCTAAATATTCCCCCCAAAAAATAACTAGAACTGATAAATGAATTCAGTAATGCCATAGGATATAAAATTTATACCCAGAAATAAGTAGTGCTTCTACACACTAATAATGAAAAGGCATAAAGAGAAATGAAGAAAATTATTCCATTTAGAATTATACCAGAGAATAAAAATACATGGGAATAAACTTAACCAAGGAGGAAAAGGATCTGCACTCTGAAAACTATAAACATCGATGAAAGAATTTAAAGATAACACAAATGGAAAGATATTCCATGCTCAGTGATTGGAAGAACAAATGTGTCTATACAAGTCAGAGCAACATACAGACTTATTGTAATCCCTATCAAAATACCAATAACACTTTCCACAGAACTAGAACAAATAACACTAAAACTTGTATGATACCAAAAAAGACCCCAAATACCCAAAGCAATCTTGAGAAAGAAAAACAAAACCGGTGATATCACAATTCTGGATTTTGAGATACATTACAAAGTTGCATCAGAACAGGATGGTACTGGCACAAACACAGACACACAGATCAATGGAACAGAACAGAGAGTCCAGAAGTAAACCTGCACTTATGCGATCAATTAGTACATGACAAATGAAGCAAGAAACACAATGGGCAAAAAGAAAGTCTCTTCAACAATTGGTGCTGGGAAAACTGGACGGCAACATGCAAGAGAATGAAACTGGACCACTTTCTAATATCATACACAAAAAT
Source organism: Suricata suricatta (assembly GCF_006229205.1). Classification (NCBI taxonomy): domain Eukaryota; kingdom Metazoa; phylum Chordata; class Mammalia; order Carnivora; family Herpestidae; genus Suricata; species Suricata suricatta. The sequence goes on from NC_043710.1 coordinate 94,602,308, forward strand.
AAACTCAAAATAGATTAACGACCTACATGTGAGACTTGAACCTATAAAAATCCTAGAAGAAAACAAGAGCAGTAATATCTCTGACATTGGTCATAGCAACATTTTTCTAGACGTGTGTCCTAAGGCAAGGAAACATTAGCAAAAATAAACCATTGGGACTACATCAAAATAACAAGCTTTTGCACAGTGAAGGAAACCATTAACAAAACAAAAGAGCAACCTACTGAATAGAAGAAGATGTTTGCAAATGATATATCTTTTCATAAAGGATCAATGTCCAAAGTATATAAAGAATTCATACAACTCAACACCAGAAAACCAAACAACTAGATTAAAAAATGGGCAGAGGACCTGAATAGACATTTTCCAAAGGAAGACATTCTGATGGCCAACAGACATGAAAAGACGTTCAACATCGCTCGTCATCAGGGAAATGCACATCAAAACCACAGTGAGACACCACCCAAAACCTGTCAGAATGCCTAAAATCAAAAAGAGAAGAAATAACAAGTGTTGGCGAGGATGTGGAGAAAACAGAATCTTGATGCATTGCTGGTAGAATGCAAATGGGCACAACCACTATGGAAAACAGTATGAAGATTCCTCAAAAAAAAATGGTTACAGGTGGATATTAATCCAAAGAAAGTGAAAACACCAAGTCAAAAAGATCTATGCACCTTTATGTGTACTGTATCATTGTTTACAATAGCCAAGATATGGAAGCAACCCAAGGGTCCACCGATAGATGAGTGAATAAAGATGTCGTGTGAATATACAATGGAATATAAGCAGCCTTAACAAAGAATGAGATCCTGCTTTTGTGACAACGTGGATGGACCTAGAGGGCATTATGCTAAGTGAAATAAGTCAGACTGAGAAAGCCAAATATCATATGATTTTACTGATATGTGGAGTCTAAAAAAACAAATGAGTAGACAAAGGAAAAGCAGAACCAGACCTCTAATTACAGAAAACAGACTGATGGTTACCAGGGAAGAGGTGTGAGGGGCGGACAAAATGGGTAAAGGGGAGTGGGAGATACAGGCTTTCATATAGCAGATACACTTACAATGAGTAAAGCATAATATATAGAGAAGTTGAACCACTATGTTGTATGCCTGAAATTGATATAACTTTGTGTGTCAACTCTACTCAAATAAAAAATAAAATTTATTGTCACCTTCTCTATGAAACTTTTTCCATCCTTGCCACTTAAATTTAACCACACCCCTGTGCGGTCGATGCCTCCTGCTATCACTACATTTACACAATGTTATTGCACTATTGGTCAACCTGTCTGCTCCCTCCTCCTAGAAATGAAGCCTCTGAAGACGGGATTGTATCTGACTCACTTCGTAGCCAGGGCACCTGGTACAGTGTTGTGCAGATACAATGCATAACGAGGTCAAGAGTCGCAGTAGCCAGAATTCCAGGGAGAGCTTTTCCTCATTAGAAAAGCATACTAAAGGACTGGCCACTTGAACCCCCAAATGACACTGTGAGAGAAAGATCGTGGTAACACCAAGAAGCTTTTGGTAAGAGAGGGCTGTGTGAGGTTCAAAGCGCCAGAAAGGAGGATGCCAGAGAGGAAGCACCATGGGCTGGGAGGGAAGAGGAAGGCATGTCTAGCATCTGTTCGCTGTGAGACTTTGGGGTGAGCAGTGTCTAAAAGGCAATGCAAAAAATTCTGCTCTGGGAAAGACTTAAAAAACCCTCTATCATATCTCCATGGAGATTATAATTAAGATATAAATCAGTAACATATTCTGGAAGGTAACACACACGAGGCTGTATATGAATAGTTCACCAGTAATGTGAACTATTTCCCTGCTCGAGTGCTATCCAAAATTAGTCACTTCCTGGTCTTCAAGGACATTATAAACATGCATGCTTCCAGACTTATACTCATCACACTCAACTGTATTTTTGCTATTTTTTTAATGTTTATTTTTGAGAGAGAGAGTATGCACATGCGAGGGGCAGAGATAGGGGAGGAAAAAGATCCAAAGCAGGTTCTGCACTGACAGCAGTGAGGCTGATGCAGGGCTTGAACTCACAAACCATGAGACCATGACCTGAGCCAAAGTGGACACTCAACTGATTGAGCTACCCAGGTGCCCCATACTATTTATTTTTATTTTCACTAATATTATAGTACCATGTGAAAGACAGTGGTAAGGTCCGCTTTTACCATTACCTACATGACCCACTGTTTCTTTACAAGGAACTATGATTATCAGTTCATGGAAACATTATTTAATTTCTTCCTACACATGTACATATATATACATCCTATAGATATTTTTTTAATTTTTTAATTTTTAAAATAAAATTTTAAAAAATTTTAATAAATACTTTCAACAGATAAGCTATCTAATTAATATATTCTATAAACCAATAGAAACCTTTATTCTGCTCCCATACTGTTGCAAAGTATTACAATGTACAAATATGAAATGGCTTATTTGGCCATTATTGATGGAAGGACATTTGGTCTGTCTCTCCATTTTCTCTACGAATGATTCTGCAGTGAACTACTGAAACTGCCTTCTGTGTACTTGTGTAGGTATTTTCTGGGGTGGACCCCAAGAGCTCGTTATAGGCAGACACTGCATATACCATTAATTATGTTGTTCACTACCAAATTGCCTTCTACAGTGGCTCTGACAATTTTTATACCCACAGATAGTATAAGCAACTCACCTGCTTCCTTTATTCTAACATTTAATATTCTTATGATACAGTATAATTTAAAAAGAATATTCTATATTTTATTTATGAATATATCCCTTATGCCTGACATATTTTACTTGGTTTATTGGTGTTCATTCAAAACTAGTTGCATAAATTAATAAATTTACACATGTGAGGAGACTGATGGAGGGGGTCGAATTGTACTGATCAGATTTTGTACATATACTGTAATTATGTCCTTAGGATCACTACCTCAGCCTAGGAACAAATGAAATATCTAGAATATATCTTTATTTCTCATTTTTTAAATTAGATAATTAAAATAGTGTCAATAACAGAATTTGTAAATACTCATATTTGCGAAAAGCGTTGATCCCAAATTGAAAAAGGAAGGTCTTTAGATTCAGAAAGGATAAAAGACAGTACATGGCAAGCCATTCAACTATTATAGGCATTTAAACATTACAGAGACAGGTTTTCTGAGTTCAGGATTCTAGGACCCACTGACTGTTTGATGGTCCTTGTTCTTAAGAAAACAGTTCAGAGAGAAAAATTGAATTCCAATTGGGGAAGAGTACGACCCTTGAGAAAGAATTTCTAAGCCACACAGAAACTGTAGAGATTAGTCAAATCTACTTACTGGTCAAGAGATTGTGCTCTGAATCCTAAATATTAGAACCGTTACTCCTTGACCACGTCAATAAGCAGATGACTCAAGTAATTACATTTTTATGGAATGGGAAATGTGCAGATTTCTGTTAAGAATTAAACTAGGTCACAAGAATCACACAAAAAATTGTTTTTTTCCCCTTATAAATAAATGGCAGGTAGCTTTTGGCAAAGACACCAACAACACAAGGGGGAAGCAATTATTCATGGAATTTGCCCCATGTTGCCATCAGTTCATACCTAATGACTTGAAAGGAGAAACCAACCCAAAGTCCGTGCCATTACTTGACTAGATTTCCTGAGTTTCAGCTATAAGGAAAATCTTGAAAAGAACGTGAGCCCTCGGCCTGTCAGCTACTGTAAGAACATGTCCCCCAAGGAGTTCTTTTAGTACTTTAAAGATGGTCTCCACGCAGCGATTTCCTTTTTTACACGGGCACTTATATCTTCAATCCTTTACAAGTCTCTGAGGATTAGGAAGAGAAGGTTAACACTTTCATCTGTAAGATGACGGCCCAGCGCTACTGAGGTTTTGATTTTTACAACTCGGTTTCCTGCCTGAACCAGCATTTGTTTTATTTTTCATGGAGTAAAAGGTTTGTTTTACATTTCCAGATAGGGATACTGAAGTCAACTTTCATTTTCTTCTTGCAATTTCCCTTTCCTTTTCCCTTCGGTGCACATCTTGCATGTGCAATAGTAACAACAATGATAATGTACCTAGGCATCTCAGGTATAATGCGCAACTTAATGGAAATGCTAGAATGACTGTATTCACTGTTTATGCAGACAATTTCAAATGTGAAGTCATATTGAAGACATGTGGCCCAACGAAATAGAAATTCATCCTTTCTGTCCATGACTGAATTATAATATGGCTTATATTTGGCCACAGTGTCACTATTATCCTCAGATGGTGTCTGCTCCTTCCTTTTCCTTTCAACTAAGTCAGTACAAAAATCATCCTGGGCAGAGAGGTTCTAAATAATCTAGCAGCTATAACGCTATAGAGAGGCAGGCTTGGCTCCTTTAAATAGATTTAAAAATTGACCCCTCCCCCTCCACATATTCATGCACACCTATCTACAACTTGACTAAACTCATCCTAATCCAACATTGCTAAAATTATTATAAAATTGATTTACTTCATGGTAAAACATTAACATGTCATGGAATTTATAGGTTATCAAAATATATACACATTCCATCAACCTGACTGCAATAGGAGTATTTCACTATCAGAAGAAATATTTAAAGAGCTAATTCTCCATTTCCACATTCTCCATGCTTTATCCCTTTTTCAGGTAAGTAACACATTACCCTTCATATATAAAATGTAACATAAAATTGACTGTTTATGCAGATTTTTGTTAAAAAATTCTTTTCTTTGAATCTCGGTATGCTAAAAAATCCAGTTAAATTTTAAAATATCAGATATAAATCTCTGATGTAAAGTGGTTAGCTTTTAATGGAAAACAATTTGACAATAAAATATTATGGAAAAAAACCCTTTAGAATACACATTAAAAATAAAAAAAAAGAAAAGAAAAAAAACTATATTTAATTGATCTGGGAATTTGATGTGGATAAGTTTAAGGAACTAACTCATCAGTGATAAAAATTCTGAATATAATAATACTTCATGCATGTGTTTTGAATGTCTTTTTATCTTTAACTGAATACCAGTTGTGCCCAAATTTGCTTTTATTAATTTTATTTATGTTTATTTTTAAAGTTTACTTATTTTAAGAAAGAGAGGGAAAGAGAGAGAGAGAGAGAGAGAGATTGGGAGAAGAAGACAGAGAATCCCAAGTAGGCTCTGCACTGTCAGCTCAGAGCCTGATTTGGGGCTCAAACTCATGAACCAGGAGATCATGACCTGAGCTGAAACCAAGAGTTGGACGCTTAACCAACTGAGCCACCTGGGTGCCCCCAAATTTATTTTTAAATAAAATGGGGAACTTCAAAATAGAGTCTTCTCATGAGGTAAATGTGGAAAGAAATGAGAGCAGTAACTTCCTAAAACTTGTAGAGAATGGAGAGAAGCACAGTGCTATTTTTCATATAGAAGAAAGCATTCTTTCTTTTATCACTTTAAAAGGGGTCCTTCTGGTTTTACATTCTGCCAACTTCAATGCCAACAGTCAGGGGAACATATCTCTGTACACGCTAATTTACATATGCCCAGTTCTCTCTTCATGTCACCTACCTTATGACACTTCAATCTGTATTTACACACTCTTTTGTTCCATTATGTTGTGAGTTACTAGGAGTCAGGCCTCTGGTCTTAGTTACCTTTATAGTTCCAGTGGATGAGACAGCACTTCTTTTGGTTAATTTATTCTTGGGCTCCACCTTCAACAAACTCATGGTGGAAGGACCACGGGAGCAAGTGCATACAATGAGTTGGACGAGATGATAAATTACACTGATGTCATGGGAAAATGTATGCGAGGCCTGAACCTAGATGTGGTGTGTTACAGAGGGCTTCCGTCAGGAAATAGTGGAGAACTGAAGATACATGGTAGGTGTCCAGGCAAGATGTGGAGAAAGAGTGGCTTGTTGTTGGCCTAGAAGAGCGTGCATGCTGGTCCAGAGAAGGTCCAGAGAACATGGCTACCACCACCTGAATTATATGAGCTAGAACTTAGGTGGGTGGAGGGAAGTGGCAGCAGCAAGACTGGAGAGCTGAGTAGGAGTTGGATGGTGCAAATCTTTCCAGCCACACTCAAGCTGACAATTATTCTAAGGGGTACATCAGAACATAGGGAGCTTAAGTGAACTATCCAATTCCTTTCCAACTAGGAAAGCTCGGTTTGGCCATAAGGAAATAACGTGACCTTTAAAAAGGGCTAAATATCTATATGATGTGGGTATATGAAAAATCAGTAAGTAAAACACAGGAGTAGAAAATGGAAATTTTGTATCAATGAGAATAATAAAAAATTAGAAAAAGTAATTTTGTTTTCCTAAGAATCCTTTAATAATTTACACATATTGTTTATTTTCTTATGCTTATTTATTTTGAGAGAGAGACAGAGAGCATGAGCAGAGGAAGAACAGAGGGAGACACAGAATCCAAAGCAGGTTCCAGGCTCTGAGCTGTCAGCACAGAGCCCAACATGGGGGCTTGAACCCACGAACTACGAGATCAAGACCTGAGCTGAAGCTGGATGCTTCACCAACTGAACCACTCAGGCACCCCTCCATATGTTGTTTCTTACAGTACTTATAGGTGAACTAACTCTTGAGGAAGGCTGAAACTCTGGTTAAAATAACAAGTGATAATTCAGTAAAATAAAAATAAAACCAACTATTTGACTTTGAGGATACCATTATGGTTGCCATTTACAGATCAAGATCGAGCCCAGCATTGGAAAGTTGTTCTGAATTCTATGCTAAGAAGTCAAACTCTGCTGGGACCACTGGTCTTGTCTACTTGGAAAAGTTTCATAGTTGCGATTTAGCATGAGAAAGGATCCTTCAATTTATATTTTATTTATAGTAAACTCAATATAGTAATATTAAAGCAAATACTGTGTTTAGCAATTTATGAGCTATATTAATTTCATTTTTCCATTAATGTAAAGAACTGCCTTTCTTCTTAGTTTTGAAGCAGAGTGAGAAAGATCAGATATGCTTTCTAAAGATGTGGCTACTGAAAATTCTCGTGTGACCCTCCCACGGCACTTGGCCCAGTTTTCTGTGTCTGTATAAAGGGCAACATTTATGATTACACAACTTGTTTTAATTGTATCGAGTCCTTAAATGACAGTGCAATTGTAGTAAATGACTAAAAAATTCTATTTTTCATAAGCCCCATTCTATTTACATCAGCTTAACATTCTATTTTGTGCTATCTCATGCTAAATGTCACTTTTGAATAATATATGTTCTCCAGAGTACCAGCTTCCAAGTCCAGTGAGAGTGATTCAGCTGTTTCAGCTCCAGTGGTGAAGAAATCAACCCTCCGGCAGCCCTGCCTCAAGCGTGGCAGTAAGTGGACAGAGTCATCCAGGGTCACCTCATGGGTCTGTTAAGCAGCAGAATTCTGAGCTCCCCCTGCCCAAAAGCTTCCAGAGTCAAAAGCATCTGTGGTGAGTGGAGTTAGGGGTATACAAGTATAACTGAGCCCCTGAATATCAGTTGGAATAACGAAAAGGACTTTACTAACATTAATAGACATTTCCCTAAAAGTAGGTGATAGTCCAGTGATTTGATTGGTCTACCTTTTCTTCCCCTAGAATGACAGCGACCATTCATTTCAAAATTACTTAAATTCTTTTTCTGAAGCTCATTTAATTTATTGTCAAAGTTAAAAAATATATAGAACAGGTCAATTATCTGTCCATTACCTCCTTTATACATTGTTCTTAACTCCTTCTCATCCTTCCCCAAACCATTTCTCTATTTTGATCAGAACTCATGGTAGGTAAAAAAATAAATAAATAAATAAATAAAGTGTTCCACCAACGTGGTTATATTTTGATCCTCGGACACTGAGGAGATGTTATCTTATAGCACAAAAGCGACTTTGAAATGATGAATGTTAAAGACTTAGAGATAGATTATCTTGTATTACAAAGCAGGCCTAATCTAATCACATGAAGCCATAGACACAAAGACCCCTTTACGAGATGTGGCCAGAGAGAGAGGAGACTGTGGAAGAGACATACGGTGAGTATCTTCGAATCTGGAAGATGGGGACCACAAGGCCAGGAATGCAGGTGGCCTCTCAGAGCTGGAAGCAGCAGAGAAAGGAATCTCCCTCAGCAGGTCCAGGAAGGGATTAAGTCCTACTGACAAGTGACCATCAGCCCAGTGAGATGCTCACCAGACTTCTGATCTCCAGAATGGAAGATAGTGAGTTTTTGCCTTTTAAGCCACGGAACTTGTGGCAATCTGCTATGGCAGAAGTGGAAAACAAATACAGCAGGCATTGGCTTTGATCCCGGCTGTTGGTCTATTTAGAATAGAAGTGCTGACGGGACTGGTAGCTGCCATAGGAAAAAGACATTTTAATTATTACTAATTCAGCTTTTCTGAGTTTCAACCGAAGGTGTCAGAGATTTATAGTAAATAACACGAATGCCTGTAACATGCAAAGGTGTTTAGAACTGAAGGTTTTACCACCAAAATTACATTGCTGTATGTCCTTCTAGCTGTTGAGAAGCTGAAAGTGTTTAACGAAATACAACTCATCTTAAAGCTGATCTAGATCATCTAACGCTTCTTCACCCTGGTGGCCTCACAGAGCCATCTCCCCTCTCTGAATACACCAGTCCTCACCTAGGATAACGCACAGGGTCTCACTGTGTTTAAAATGAGGCAGCATACGTAGCGGCAATTGAACTTTACAATAGTCTGAAAATGTAAAGTATTTTTAAAAGATTGTAGTAAAGTATCCATGGGAATTAAATTTTCTTAAAATAAATCAACACAAAAGGAAACAACAGAAGGATTTTACGTGCCTTCTCTAATTGAACACACAGGCATAATACATCTCAAGGTTCATGGTCACTTGCCCAGAATCTAGAAGTAAATTTACCCAATAAACAGTATATTCTAATTACTTATTTCTTTGTTCTTGAGGTTATCTTAAATTCTTATTCTGCTTTATATTTTTTATACCCATCTAATATAAAGATGGCTGGGGAATCCACACGGTGGATTCCCGCCCCCCCCCCCCAATTCTCACTGAGTATGGAAATGCAGACATCTATGTAAAATACATGAAGCAGATAGTCATCCAGGATCCACAGCCCACAGAAACAACTTTACAAAATGTACAGCTTTGGTCTCACAAGAAAGTTCTTCAAGAATGAGTGAAGACTGACAATACAGAATCCTGTGTCATACAAAACATTCTGACACATAATGTTTACTCACTCACATCCTTAGTATCTACTTAATTTGAGCAGGCAGCCTGCTGGGTACCTGACCCAGAGAAGACTACACACTTGTGCAAAGTCTCTATTCTCCATGTTTCATAAAGGAATATAGTTGGTGAGACAAGTAAACCATGATGTACAACACATTGTAGTTAGTCCTGATATTCATAAAAGGCACATTATACATATATGACTATGTACGTATCTATATGTATGTGTGTGTATATATTTGTTTTGTTTTAGTTTTTATTTTAATTCCAGTGTGTTTAACATACAGTGTTAGATTAGATGCAGGCGTACAATTCAGCATTTCTAAATGTTACTGTGCTCATCATAACAAGTGCATTCTTAATCCCCATCACCTATTTCACCCCCCACTTACCCATGTCCCCTCTGGTAACCATTAGTGTTTTCTGTGTAGTTGAGTTTGTTTCTTGGTTTGTCTTTCTCTAGCTTTTTAATTTTTCCTTTGTTTGTTTTGTTTCTTAAATTCCACATATGAGTGACATCACATAGTATTTTTCTCTGATCGACTTATCTCGTTTAGCATTATACTCTCTAGATCTATCCACATCATTGCTAGTGGCAAGATTTCACTCTTTTTATGGCTCAATAATAAATTGCATATAAATACCACATCTTCTTTATCCATTCATCTATCGATGCATGCTTGAGTTGCTTACATATCTTGGCTATTGTAAATAATGCTGCAATAAACATAGGGACTCGTGTATCTCTTTGAATTACTTTTTGTATTTTTTGGGGGGTAAATACCAGTAGTGCAAATACTGGATGGTAGAGTAGTTCTATTTTTAAGTTTTTGAGGACCCTCCATACATTGGCTGCACCAATTTGCTTTTCCACCAATAGTGTAAGTGGGTTCCCCTTTCTCCACATGCTCAACACTTGTTCCTTGTGGGTTTGATTTTAACCATTCTGACAAGTATGAGCCACATTCCCTGATGATGAGTGACGCTGCTGATAGGTTGCCTTTACATTTTGCTGATGGTTTTCTTTGCTGTGCAGAAGTGTTTTTATGCTTGTGTATAGTCCCAAAAGTTTATTTTTGCTTTTGTTTCCCTTGCCTCAGGAGACCTCTAGAAAAATGTTATGGCTGATGTCAGAGAAGTCACTGCCTGTGTTCTCTTCTAGGATTTTTATGGTTTCAGGTCTCATTTAAGGTCATTAATCCATTTTGAATTTCTCTTTGTGTGTGGTATAAGAAAGTAGTCCAGTTTCATTCTTTTGCATGTTGCTGACAAGTTTTCCCTACACCATTTGTTGAAGAGATAGTCCCTTTTCCATTGGATATACTTTCCTGCTTTGTCAAGATTAGTTGACCATATAATTGTGGGTTTACAAATGGGTTCTATATTCTGTTCTATTGATCCTACGTGCCTATTTTTGTGCCAGTTCCATACTGTTTTGATTACTATAGCTTTGTATTATAACTTGAAGTAGGGAATTGTGATGCCCCCAGCTTTGTTCTTTTTCAAGACTGCTTTGTCTATTCAGGGTCTTTAGGGGTTCCATACCAAACTTTAAATTACTTCTTCTAGTTCTGTGAAAAATGCTGTTGGTATTTTGAGAGAAATTGCACTGAATCTGTAGATTGCTTTGGGTAGTAGAGACGTTTTACCAATATTTGCTCTTCCAATCCATGAGCATGGAATATCTTTCCATTTCTTTGTGTGGTCTTCATTTTCTTTCATCACTGCTTTATAGTTTTTGGGGTACAGGTCTTTCACCTCTTTGGCTAGGTTTTATTCAGTATCTTATTTTTCATGAATTGCAAATGGCTTGTCTTAATTTTTCATTATTTACTGAAATGCATTGTTTCTGCACATTGATTTTTATCCTGCAATTTTACTGAATTCACTTACCAGTTTGACTAGTTTTTTGATGGTCTTTATGGTTTTCTGTATATAGTATCATGTCATCTGCAAATAGCCAAAGTTTTACTTCTTCCTTAGCAATACAAATGACTTTTATTTCCTTTTCTTGTCTGATTGTTGTGGCTACAACTTCCAGTTCTATGCTGAATGTAAGTGGTGAGAGTGGACATAACTCTCTTGTTGCTGACCTTAAGAGGAAGGTTCTCAATTTTCCCCCCTGGAGTATGATGTTTGCTGTGGGTTAGTATGCCGAGATATGTTCACTCTAATGCTACTTTGTTGAGGGCTTTTATTGGATGACTCTTACATCCCAGAAGTACATGCCACTTGATCATGGTGAATGCTTTTCTAAATGTATTGCTGGATTCTGTTTACTGTATTTTGCTGTGGATTTTTGCATCTATGTTCAAGAGACAATGAGCTGTAGTTCTCTTTTTTAGTGGAGTCCATCTGGTTTTGGTATCAGAGTAGTGCTGGCCTCATAGAATCAGTTTGGAAGTTTTCCTTCCTCTTCCATTTTTTGGAATAGTTTGAGAAGCATTAACTCTTCAAATGTTTAGTAAAATTTCCCTGTGAAGCTGTCTGGTCCACGACTTTTGCTTGTTGGGAGTTTTCTGATTACTGATTTGGTCTCCTTACTGGTAATCAGTTTGCTCAATTTTCTATGTCTTTCTGTTTCAGTTTTATATATTTCTAGGAATTCATCCATTTGTTCAAGTTGTCCAATTTGTTGGCAAATAGTTTTTCATAATCTCTCACAACTGAATTTTGTGGTGTTGGTTGTTATTTCTTCTCCTTCATTTGTGATTTTGAGTTCTTTCTCTCTCTCTCTCTCTCTCTCTCTCCTTTTTTGTTGACTATAGGTAAAAATTTACCAATTTTGTTGAAATTTTCAAAGACCAACTCCTGATTTCATTGATCTGTTTACTGTGTAATTATTAGATATGTATTATTATATAATTGCATGTACATATATAATAACATAATATGTATAATTAGATATTTTAACTTTGGTGTGGAGAATAGATTGAAGTCCAGAGAAATTAATGTAAAGCTGACATATAAAAAGGTAATTATAATAGTTCAGAGAGAAGTTAACAGTCTAAATTAGGACATAACCTGAAAAGTGGAAAAGAGGAGAGAGAACAAGAGAGAAACTGTTGGGTATCATAGCACGAATAATTAGGATTTGGTGACTGATTAGATGTAGCAAGTGTGGGAAACATAAACATGACTCCAGGTTTTCTGGCATACATGACTGAATAGGACAGACTTGAAGAAAAACAGCAAATGAAGATGGGCTAACTTTTTTTTTTGGACACTGTAGTGCCTGGGATTCCTAGTTGGCAATGTCCAGTGAAAGGTTAGAAACAGATGAGTGAAGCTCAGAAAAGATGCTGAGATTAAGAATTCATGTCTTATTCACCTTTTTAACCACACTGGCTAGCAAAAAAAAAAAGGCGGGGGGCGGGGGGAAGAACTGATCAATGAGATAGACATAAACTGTTGATTAATATGCATTTTAATGAGAGCTACAGTTTTACTGAGGTTGTTTATAAATGCCTTTTTACTTGAAAATTAAAACAAATTGGGGTGTCTGGGTGGCTCAGTCAGTTAAGTGTCTGGCTTCGGCTCAGGTCATGATCTCACGGTTCATAGGTTCAAGCCCCATGTCTGGCTCTGTGCTGACAACTAGCTCAGAGCCTGGAGCCTGTTTCAGATTCTGTCCCCCTATCTCCCTGACTCTCCCCTGCTCATGCTGTCTCTCTCTGTCACTCAAAAATAGAAAAGAAAAAAAAAAGAAAATTAAAACAAATCGTGGGATGGCCCAGAAAACCAGAATGGGGTAGAGCTCAAAAGAGACTTTTAATTCTCCTTTAATATTTTTCAGATCTTAAAAGGATTATTTGTGTGATTAAAAATAATAAAGGGGCATCTGGGTGGCTCAGCTGGTTAAGTGTCCAACTCTTATTTTTAGTTCAGGTCATGATCTTATGGTTCCTGAGTTCAAACTCTGTGTCGGGCTCTGTACTGACTCCATGGGGCCTCCTTGGGATTCTCTCTCTCCCTCTATGCTCCTCCTTTCCTCTCCTTCTCAAAATAAATATTTAAAAACAGTACTAAAGAATACACAACAAGCACCAGAGGCCATCTCTCGTCTTAAATGACATGGATTAGGCCCGTCCTTCCCACCGTCATCTTCACTTCCTACACCACTGCCTTTTCTAGTTATTAACTCTGTCTCTGTTTATCACCATGGTGGTTTATATCATACCCTCTATGAAACATTAAATCCAAAGAAGAAAAAGAGAGGATATTTTCATAAGTGGTACTTTGCCATCAAATTTGTTTCTTTGATGAAAGCAAATAAAATCCAACACGAAGTACATAGGTTTTGGGGGTCTGCTTAATAGGGAAAAACCTGTGAAGTCGAATTGCCTTGTCTGTGGTGTGTGTATCCGCAGTGGTTCTGAATTTGTGTGGTTACGTCCTGTGGCTTTGGAAGTATTAGTGCTAAAGTCAGAGAAGCTCGCTGTAGGAAATGCTTCGCGGCTTTGCTTCATGCTCTCACATGAACAAACAAAGAGATAGAATGATCTTGAGACCGTGTGTTTCACTATGCAGTGCAGACAGCAGATAATTCAGGAAGATGCTTAGGAACTCAACAGTTTAAGCATGGCCAAAAAAAGCATGATTTTTTTTTAAGTCAAAGAGATGTTCAGAAGCAAAAGCAAGCAAAGGAGGAAATGAAATAATGTTTTATGTAAGGCAGAAAGATGATCAGGTTAAGAAGTTAAAAAAATTCATTTAATTTTAGGTGATTTAGGTAAGGTAACCAACCACACGTTTATGGTATACAATGTAGCTATTTTTTCATGAAAAACTAGTTCAAAAGTCATTAAAACAACACATATCAGATATGAAGGGATTCTCTTCAGTAATTTAATTATACAATTGGGAAAAATCCCAACAAAAAATAACAGCAAACATTTAATGAGAGCTCTTTCTATACCAAATACTGCCTCAATTAGGTAGATGCATTATTCCACTTTTTAAAATAAATTTTTACTGTTTTGTATTTATCTTTGAGAGACAGAGAGAGACAGTGTGAGCAGGGGAGGGTCAGAGAGAGAGGGAGACACAGAATCCGAAGCAGGCTCCAGGCTCTGAGCTAGTCGTCAGCACAGAGCCTGGCGTGGGGCTCAAACCCACAATCGTGAGATCATGACCTGAGCCGAAGCCGGATGCTTAACCGAATGAGCCACCCAGGTGCTCCCCATTTTTTTTAAAGATTAGATTAGGTTTTCCAGTATATCTGCCTTGTAACCACTCAATTCAGAAATCACAAAGGAATAAAGTCAGGTTAAAATCTACATAAAATATGAATCATTGAATCTCTGGTAAAATATAGTTTTATTTCTGGTCATCCACAGACATTGGGGAAAGGACATGATAAAAGTTTATGGAAATATATTTTAGCACTAACATAGTAGTTGGTGCAAAAAATATTTAATAGGTATTCTTTGAAAGGATTAGTGAAAAATAAGTTACAATTGATAGAAATTTCTTGTCTTCTGAGATGTGTATTTGATTAAAATGGTTTCTTTCATTCTTCGGTCCCTTGAGGGAGAGAAGCAATGATCAGCGCTCCATTGTCTTTGTGCCCACATTTAAAAAACTCTCAAGTCACGGTCTAAAGTTATTCTAGTCCACAGCTTCAGCCATTCACAGCTATCATTTTGCCTCATAATGCATTACATTAAAGCAGCACAGATTCGAAAACAAGATGGAAAGGCGGTAGATTGTGATGAATAACTGAATTTCACCTGACTGATCGCTAGTAGTTATTTCTTATCCAAGTGACGGTTATGACGAAGACTCTTTCTGGCCAACGGCACCCATGCATCGCACACCTGCATGCCAGCAAGCATCACTATTCTTCAATAAGTGGCACAGTGAACACGCCTGGTGTGCTCTGTCTGTGTGAAAATGTGTTATCCGCCTTGAATCCACTGCTGGAAGTATCCCACAAATAGAAGCGATGTAGTAACAGATTCCTAATTTTGTCTGAATGCTCATGGGGTTGTTTTGACACACACTGTTTCCCAAAGGCGAGTTTTAAAATTCCAGTAAGAATCGAGATATTAGCAGAACGTTATGTATTTTATTTCGGCTCTATGGAGAACAGGAGTTAATTAATGCTTTGCTGAGATATTACACTCAGCCAGATCCTCTCGCGCTGTGCTTCCTCCTCTCTGGGCGCCTTCCATTTCCAGCTCCTGGCAATTCGTCCTGTGCCCAGGCTCCTTGTGGTGGGTCCCACCTGGTCACCACCACTGCTGCTCTGGGCCAAGTCACCTCCAGTATGGAGTGATGGTTAAAGACCAGGAATCAAGGCCAGCGTGGCTAGGTGGAAATCATGGGGCTGCCATTTACTGTGTGCATAATTAGGACAAGTCATTGAGACTCTTGGGGGCACAGTTTCAGTCAAAGGGGAATAAAAATGATCTTAGAAGGTAGTTGTGAGTCCTGTGTTTATATGTGTGAAGCCCTTAAAATGACTCTTGGAACACAGTAGGGACCGTCATGGTTAGTCGTGATTATTATTCCACAATCAGGTCTTTTATTCCTTTTGTGTCACTGAGGAACTTACAAAGTATTCAGATAAATAATTCAAACTAAACTACTTTACCAACCAAACATATAAAAGAATTCTCAATGATTCATTCCTTAAGCTGAAGGAATACATTTCCAGAAAAGTTCATGACTCAAAGGAGGCCAACAGGCCTTCTTTCTAAATACTGACAAATCACTCTGCAAAGGTTAGCACTGGCTTGCCCTCCTGGTGGGATCGTTTATTTAACGCTAAAACAGAAGATTACTACAGCCATGCGTCCGTTTATGCATCAAGAAGAAAGAGATAAATATTAAGGTACCAAAAGAGTCATAATTCTGTAATAATACCAAGATAGTTCTTATTGATATTGAGAAAAGGACTAAGAAGTGAATAAATTAGTCATATCATAATTTGTCTCCCATAAAATCAACTTTTTTTACGTTAATTCTAATTAATGAAAAAAATGACAAGAAAATTTTAAAAATTTCTCTTCATAAAACTCAGACTAAATTTTTCTTTTTGGAAGTTGCTAGATAAAACTTTCAATTATTTGGTAAATTAAATTATTGGCAGGTACTTCGTCATTACCTCAAATTAATTCCTTTTGAATTTTCTCCCAAATATTTCTAAATTATCTCTCAAATAGCGCCAGTTTAAATTTGAATAAATTAATTGAAAGGGCTTCTTATAATTGCTTATCCTTTTTGAAGAGAATCAAACATTTGGATCCTTGGGGCATCATTAAACAAAATGAAAATCACCCAATTGATTCTATTGTGGGCTGCATATTAAAAAAAAGATTAAAATTAAGCTTATTTCTCAACTCACAAAATAATTGTATTTGAGATCTTTTGACACCTTATCTGATTTAACTGCTTGGTTCTGCAATGATTTCTTTTCTGAAAACTGGCCAGAATATTGGTGCCTTTTACAGAGAGCTAATTAAATCGCACTAGTTTCACAAAATAAGATTGTTAATTGCTTGTTTTAGCAGGTTATTTTACAAACAGAAAGGACAAGTGGATCTGCCACAGAAAAAGAGTGCCAGGTAATATTAGCGGCCTGTGTACCAAAGCTACAAAATGCATACAACATAGTTAAAGTTTTCATTTTAATGTATACATCCAAGTAGGCTGTTTTCAGGCTTACATCTCAACTTGGGATGCAGAGCACAACTCCGTGCTCTGGGTTTGAAAGCTCCTACATGCTCATAGCTCTTGGAGCTCAGCTTGTACCATTTTCTCCCCTGCTTGCCACCCTGTCCCCCAGCTGGAAACACTGGGTTCCATCCAGTGTCAAAAGTAATGAACTCCTTTTGATCCCAGAATCCTTAGTGGAGAATTTCTCTTTACTAATCTTCACCGTCTGACTCCCAGTCATTCACATCTCAGCTGAAAATGGACTTCAAACGAGATGCCTTTCCTAACCACTCGTGTTAGTAGAACCTAGGCTCTATTAAACCAACATCTTGGGTGACTGATTCCCAATAGTTTCTTCAGCATCTTCACTGGTTCATCACACATGTCAGATATTCAATACATTATTTGTTGAGCTTTGGATAAGCCCGGACTCCCTGATATGCTCTGTAGTGTTTTTAGTGATACAAACAACGCTTTCTAATTACCCTGCAAGGGAAATATTACTATGGTTTTATAAGTAAGAGCCCCAATTAACCACCTGGTGTGTCTGGTTCCAAAACTGCTCTTTTGCCTCTAACCCACCAGCAAAGACAAATGAGCACTTTAGCACAGGGTGAGTCCCAAGCCCTCTCTGCTTTAATACCACACTACAAACACATCGACTGCAGGACTTGTCACTTTAAAACATGTTTTACATGAGGATTTTCCACAAGAAACAAGGGGTCCTTGATTGTAATGACTGTGCCTTATTTATCTGGATAGCCCCAGTGGCTGGAACATAGATTTGCAATAAATATTTGTTGAAGAAATAGAGGAACTTAAAGAATCCCATTACTGGTAATTAACATGGGACCTCAATGTTGAATTGATATACTGTACGTAGAGAGGTTTACAATGAATTTTCTTAACCAAATAACTTTTGAAATGGAAAATTATGTGTTTGGAATATATAAACTTCTCCATATTAAAAATTGGCTGAGTCAAGTGATGAATTTGGTATGATGAGTTTATGTTTTTATCACCGTTAATTCTTCAAAAAATTTGCATTCGCAAAGGCATGAGTTTATACTAATTACTGGTATTCATTTATTCATTCTTTCTTTTTTTAAGGTTTTATTTTTAAGTAGTCTCCACATGCAATGTGGGGTTTGATTTTACAATCCTGAGATCAAGAGTCACACACTCTACTGAGAAAGCCGGGTGCCCTTCAATGTTTCTTTATCCAGGTATAAATTATAAGGATAATTTTGGAGGCACCTGGGTGGCTAAGATGGTTAAATGTCCAACTTTTGATTCTGGCTCAGATCACAACCTCACGGTTCATGAGTTCGAGCTCTGCGTCAAGTTCTGCATTGACAGTGTGGAGCCTGCTTGGCATTCTCTCTCTCCCTCTCTCTCTCTGCACCTCCCCTGCTCATGCACTCCCACTCTCTCTCTCTCTCTCTCTGTCTCAAAATAAATCAATAAACTTAAAAAAAGGTACAAGGATATTTTAATTTATTTGGTACGTAATCATTTTTGGCAAAACTACTTTTGTTCACTAATTTTTGATGGTATTTTATTACGTATTTTGCTTCCCGTGTGTTGGCTGTAAAGCAGCAGGCAGCTGGTGTGAAAGATGCCATGAGCACCCTTACAGGGGTCCCCCATCTGGAGTTTAACAACACTGCAGGCTCTTCCATCGTTTCTCCCACTGCCTCTGGGAGAATCAGAGTCTCAGCCTGGAACTCCTCTGATCTGCTTCTCTTTCAATTTTCTTTTAATTTTTTTTACACTGTATTTTTGAGAGATAGAGAGACAGAACATGAACAGGGGAGGGGCAGAGAAAGAAAGACACACAGAATCTGCAGCAGGCTCCAGGCTCTGAGCTAGGGGTCAGCACAGAGCCGGACGCGGGACTCAAATCCATGAACCATGAGATCATGACCTGAATGGAAGTTGGACGCTCCACCAACTGAGCCGCCTAGATACCCCTCCTCTGACTGCTTCTTAATGATGGTTTTCCTCCCATGACATCTCCGTTTATCAATTCATCTTCCTACAAAGGATCCCTTGGTTATGTAGCATTTGCTTTGTTATGTAATATTTTCCATTTTACTTAAAATTCTGCTTCAGAATGAGTGAAGGGTAAAACTTGTTTTGCTCCCTAACCATCTACTGCTTCCACACTACTCTGGCCTCAGATACTATGGCTTCCTCCTCTTCCCTCCCTAACTTGAACCCTCCACCTTGATCTGCTGGTGTTCTCACCTCCAGCCCCACACTCTCCCCAGCAGCCACCAGGCGCATTTCCATCACTGTTTCCGTGTCCATACCTGCCTTGTCCATGAAATGCCACTCTCCATTTCTTTATCTGTCCCCTTGATTGTTTTAGGAGTAGAAAAAGCAAGGGGTTGATAGGCAGATGGGGGTCTGACTACTAGTTTTGACATGTAGAGATCTGTGAATCTGGACAAGTTACTGAACCTGACTCTGTTTTCTCATTCATAAAATTGATATCACATTATGGTTAGAGAAGATAATATATTTGATTACCAAATTAAAAAAAAAATTGACATCCAACTTAGTTAGTATACAGTACAACAATTATTTCAGGAGTAGATTCCTTAATGCCCCTTACCCATTTAGGCCACCCCCCCCCACAGCCCCTCCAGAATCCCTCTGTTCTCCATATTTAAGAGTCTCTTATGATTTTATCCCCCTCCTGTTTTTTATATTATTTTTGCTTCCCTTCCCGTATGTTTATCTGTTTTGTATCTCAAAGTCCTCATATGAGTGAAGTCATATGATATTTGTCTTTCTCAGACTAATTTCACTTAGCATAATACCTTCTAGTTCCATTCATCTACAAATGGCAAGCTTTCTTTTTGATTGTCAAGTAATACTCCACTCTGTGTGTGTGTGTGTGTGTGTGTGTGTGTGTGTGTATACACCACATCTTCTTTATCCATTCATCCATCAGTTTGGCTCTTTCCATACTTTGGCTATTGTTGATAGTGCTGCTGTAAACATTGGGGTGCATGTGTTCCCTTTGAAACAGCACACCTGAATCCCTTGGATAAATACCTAGGGCAATTGCACTAGGAAATTTCATAGGAAGGTTCTATATTAAAATTTTTGAGGAACCTCCATACTGTTTTCCAAAGTGGCTGCACCAGTTTGCATTCCCACCAACAGTACAAAATAGATTTTCTTTTTCCTCATTCTCACCAACATCTGTTCTTGCCTGAGTTGTTAATATTTGCCATTCTGATGGGTGTGAGGTGGTATCTCATTGTGCTTTTGATTTGTATTTCCCTGATGATGAGTGATACTGAACATCGTTTCATGTGTTCATTGGCCATGTGGACATCTTCTTCAGAGAAGTGTCTGTTCATGTCTTTAGCCCATTTCTTCACTGGATTATTTGTTTTTGGGGTGTTGAGTTTGATAATTCCTTATAGATTTTGGATACTAACCATATGATATGTTGTTTGCAAATATCTTATCCCATTCTGTTGGTTGCCTTTTAGTTTTCCCGATGGTTTCCTTCACTGTATGGAAGCTTTTTATTTTGATGAGGTCCCAATAGTTCATTTTTGCTTTTGTTTCCTTGATTACCAAATTTCTAATCAATTTCTAGTCAATAAGTACATGACTGTTTGCTTCTTTGGGACTCAAATAAAACCTCATCTGCTTTGTCACATCTTGCCTGGCTGGACACATCACATTCTTTTACCCCTACCAACTAGACTGAGTTCATATACTTCACATTCATTTGGTGTGCACACACACACACACACACACACACTCACACACCCTCTCACACACACTTCACATAATTGGAAATCTCATGACCTTAAGTCCCGATTTCCTTAATGGTTGTGCTAGAACAATAAATTCATTAAGATTTCTTTTTCATAGAAATATATGATTTAAAAAAGTCAAATAGTATAAAAAGCCCTAAAATGACCAGAAAATCTCTCATCTTTCTTCTTAACTTCCTCAGTCCTTTTCCCTAGGAACAACTATGTTCTAAAAAAGTATTATTGTGGGGTGCCTGGTTGGGTCAGTCAGTTGGGCAAGTGACTTTGGCTCAGGTCATGATCTCAAAGTCTGTGATTTCAAGCACTGCATTGGGCTCTGTGCTGACAGCTCAGAGCCTGGAGTCTGCTTCAGATTCTGTATCCTTCTTTCTCTTTTCCCTTCCCCTCCAAAATTAAATAAACTTTTAAAAACATTGTTGTAACTCTCATTTCCCATCACCCAAATTTAACAGTTATCAAGAATCTACTATACTACTTACCTATTCTCCTTCTCTTTCTCAGCCTGTCTCAGCTGGATTATGTTGAAAAGCATAGTACAGACAAAATGTTCTGTATCAATTTATATATCAGTTTGCATAGGGAGTTAAGCATTAAATTCTTTAAAATATGGAAATTTTCATCATGCGATATGATGTCCTTGTCTTGCCTAACTCAATTAATTCCCCAATTTCATCTAATATCTAGCACATATTCATGTTTTCTTGTTTATCTCTTTTTCCCTAAAAAGACCATTTGGATAACAATACAAACAAGATGCACATATTACATATTATATTTAGTTGTTTGTGTTTTCAGCTTCTTAATTTAGATGACTTCCTAGAGGCAATGAGTTTTCTGAGAATTCTAATTAGAGATTTTAGCTTTTAAATGCATGTTCTTCGCACTGAATTCAATCTTCTGCTTCTGGGGTATTTTTTCTGATATTCCTACAATCCTGTGTTACAGGTTTTTCCTCAAAAGTCTGCTGACCTTTGCCCTACTTGTTCATATTTTAGAACTGGGCAATAAGAACGTGCCTGGGACTCAGCAGACATGGTAAGAACTTGTCAAGTGCCGGGCTTATCTGAGGGTATCTGTCTCTCAGAGGTATTTAGGCCTCAAGTAACAGAATATTTAAATAAAGTGGTTTTGACAGCAGAGAACATCAATAGATACAGAAGTCTGTTATTCCCCAGTTAATACAATAATTTCGATGATGCTGTTAAGGGGCAGAGGCACATAGACCTGGCCCTCGGTCACAAATGGCCATGGCAGTTTCACGTATTCTAAAGAGATACAAGAAACACGGTGAACAGGAGGGGTTATTTCTCCTAACACTCTCTTTACCTTAAATGAGAAAAACCTCTCCCAGAGGTCTCTCCAGCCATCTTCACATCTGGTTGTTCAAGGTTGGGTCAAATGCTCACTGCTGAGATATGAAGACATCTTCAAAAGTGAGTATTGGACACAGCCTCAATGGTGACAGCTTAGGACATACCCACAAGGAAATGCCTGGAGGGTGACGTCGATGACATTCGGGTAAACAGTCCCCAGCAGCTGTCACACAGGGGTTGGGGAAGGAACCAATAACTATTCTGGAGCCTCACATTTTTTTCATGAATCTCCCTGGAGGACAGCCAAGTTCATTGGCTCCCTCTAGGCTTGGTTTCTGTGATCATTCTAACACCCACTGATGGCTTTTTCCCACTGTCTTCATCAATGTGGACTTATATATTTTTAGTATCTGAATACTTTTTATAAGGTTTTTGGGAGAAGAGATTAACGTATAAATTCAGTGTCTCATGATGTTGACATGGCAGAATTCCATTTCAACAGCAGATGTGATGACCTACCTACCTATCTTTTCAATACACATTTAAGGAGAAAATGATAAGTTCATCACATTGTGCTGCCTTTCCACAGAAAACATCTTTTAGAAACTACTCCCCAAAATTCAATGATGATCGAAGTCTTCTTCAGCCTGAGTCCTGTATCTCTATAATTTCTTCTTGTACAAAGTTAAATGCCACTACCAACACAATTTCTCTGATCTGTTGTTTCATTTGTGAATAATCTCCCCCTCCCACCCTCATTTCTTTCTGCATGAAATTTCTCATATTGGATCCACAGACCTTCACCAGGCAGTCCCCACAGAAGCCAACCATGTTAATCTCCTGTCTGTCTCTTTTTATCTACATCAGTGAACTTCCCTTTCCTTAGTCTAGCCCGCTTCAGTGTTTCTGTCCTAACACAATAGGTCATCTTATAAATTCCAGACCATTTAAAATACTCTGTTAAAGATTAGTTGCTTGTTATTCTGAACCTCATGTTTGCATTGTAGACTATGGGTTTTAAAAGAAAAAAAAACTTATTCAGGATGAAAAATAAAACTCCAGTTCTTTCATCTTTTTTATCCTATAAACTCACGGCAAGTAGCAAACTCATCTAGAGCCATAGTTCATCTCTCTAAGTGTGCCTTTAAGCCAAAATAAGTACCAAATATTTGTTCAGCTCAAATCCCTGTAATTTATTAAAATATCTTATTGTGGGGCGCCTGGGTGGCTCAGTTGGTTAAGTGTCCAACTTCAGCTCAGGTCATGATCTCACAGTTCGTGGGTTCGAGCCCTGTGTCTGGCTCTGTGCTGCCAGTTCTGAGCCTGGAGCCTGCTTTGGATTCTATGTCTCCCTCTCTCTCTGACCCTCCCCTGACACGCTCTGTCTCTGTCTCTCTCAAAAATAAAATAAAACATTTAAAAAAAATTTTTTAAATTAAAAAATATATCTTAATGGATTAATGGTACCCCTCTGTGAAAACTCACGATGTTCTTTTACAAAGGACAACTTAGTCCATATTCAGCCTCTTCCCTCTACACAAATTCTTCAGGTTTCTAGAAGATACATGAAAGTATAATTTTCAAAACATTTCTATTCTCCAAAGTCACCCCTAAAAATAATCAATTCAACATATTTAAAAAAACAGAAAATGCATTTGTGCATTATAACGCTATGTTGCTAATTTTCCTCTAAAGGTTAAAAAGTGTTGCCATCACCGGAAATATTTCTGTTAATGCTATGTTGAAAGCTTATATCGATAGGAATATAAATTATTTCATATGTTTAATTTTTCTGGGATATGATGATATCTGCCACATAGTTTGAACATTGAAATACATATATCATATCATTTCCATCCATACTCCAGTATTATTACTGATCACTTGGAAACTAGGAAGGAACAGACACTCAAGCATTTTTTAAGTTGAGACTATATGACATTCACATTAATATTCTTTTTTAATTCTACTGTCTTTATGAAATATGCTAATTAGCATTTTCTCTAAAAATAACATTAAAAACTGAGTTTATTCAATGACAAAATGAACTAACTTAAAAGATATACTAAAATGTAAAATTATTTTCGATGACAACAAAATGCTTCCATCTGTATTTTCTTTAAATATCTGAATCTTATTTTTCCTTTTCATGTTGAAGTTCCTCTATTTTTGCATATACAACTAAAATTCCTTTTCAGATAGGCTACTTTGATGTAGATTCTTAAATTATTGCTTGCACAGTTACTAAATAGAATACATGATTTATGCCAAATCTTGGTCAGAGAATCTAATATGCAGCTGCATGATCTGAGGTGTGCCCACACCCATCACATTGTATAAATGCCACTATGTATTCATTTATTCTGTATTGCTGCTTTAAGTTATAACCCTTGCAGGCAAAAGTTCCCTATGGAGGAAGAATTTTAGAACAGCAGACCATACATCGATTCTAATACTTTGAAGAATAAAACGCACCTTTTCTCTATGCCCCATAACCCACTGTTTCTTGCTTTCACTGGCCTCTACTCTCTGGCTGTCCGAAACACTTCAAAGTATTAGGATTATGATATGACTTGATATGATATGATATAATATGATACTCTTTTGAAATTCACCACACTTTCTAAACAGAGATTTTACAGAACAGAATGACTATGAAATGACTTTAAATGATAAAATGCCAGTATTTACAAACTGTATATAGATAAAGGAACTGTTTTACTCTTCAAGTACAGAAATAAAACCAGAAGAAATTTGCTGAGTGTTGAGAAGGACATAAATATTCAAACAATTTCCTCTTTCCTGAAGAAGAGAGCCTTTTTTTCTGTACTGAATATGAGATATATATTCCCTAATTCTCCTTCTTAGTTCACACAGCCATTGAGTGAATTGGGTGGTAACACTCCATTGTTCCACTGAAAGATAAAACGCTTGTTGACTGAAAGCCATATACTGATTTTCTGGAAATCAGAATTACTATTTACTGGAATGCTGCAAGAATATATCAAAGTTGCAACAAATAGATACTTTTAAAGATGAAGGGTACTTGAAAAGCAGAAAGGAATAATGGAACAAGGTTCTACTCAACTCTGAAGTATCACCTTAGTCATGCAAATTGTTAAGGTCAAAATGTGAAGACTCCTCCCTCATAAGTTCACAAGAAAGAGGTCATATCAAATTGATTGACCATACCACTAAAGCTGCAATGAAAATGTACTGGATATTTCTTAGGAAAACAATCTCAGTTTTTAGGATTTCATCCTACAGCATTAGAATTTATATATCACTATGTGTTCATGTGCTATTTATTTCTACAAAACTCTCCTAGTTTTTGTGTTTTGTTAACAACACCTGTAGTGGACTTTACCTTCAAAGTTCTATGTAAAAAAGAAGTCCTGTGCTGTTCCTTTGACGTGATTTCAGATTGCTGTGTCTCCTTGGCCAATTGCTGAGCAGTATATGGTCACGGAACTTAAGTCTCTGGAAACCTGAGAGTTGAATATACTATAACAATCAGATGAAAATTAGGAATAGTGATGGCTACTATTAATGGGTGGCTGATTTTGAACCTGGAAGGTGTCACAGCACCCAGAATACTCTGAAGCACATTTGAGCTAATTTTGCAAGGGATTTGGAAAGATGGGTTAGTGGTGACTAAGGCCTTAGCAATGCCCATCACTGTTACAATGTCACAGATCAGCCCCTGTGCCTACCCAGGCTTTGTAATCATCTCTAACGTTAAGGCCAGCAGTTCTCAGCCAATAATACTAAGGACAAATCAAAGGCAGGCCGGTAACACCTCTAAAAATCACGCTATTTCCTCTGCTGAGGAAGGGAGAGAAAAAAAATTGTACTACTATTTGTTATAATGTTTTTGAATAGTATGAGTAACTTTTGCAAAGCTTGATTATTATAGATAAATAGGGAAGTTGACGCTTATATCAATGAACAGTAATTATTTCTTCAGCCTAGACTGTAGTTAATTCTGGAATTAACTACAGAGCCAATGTTGTTTCCTTGGCTCTCTACACATTTTCTATGGCCTCTATTAGCTTTTGGGGTTTAAAGCCTGTGCTTCATTAATATATGCTGTGTTTGCTTCCTGGAGAGAGGACCCCACCTTCTTAAATGCATAGGCCAAGTGGCAGTTTACACTAAGGACTCTACACCGTTCATTCAGCTATCATGGACCCTCCGTGCACTTCCATCTGTCTCATTGGTTACTGAACTAGTGAGTACCCATCTCATGATGGAGACCCTCCCACATGCCAGCGGAGTCCAGAATGTCAGGTTTTCCTTCATAAATAAAGGTGCTTCATCTTAGGATGACTATGCATAAACACCTACTATTGTTTTTAAAAGAAAACATTACTGTAAAACGATAAACACATACCTATTTCTGCAAAACTAACTGTAGGGGGGGGCACTCAATATCTACCTGAATGAGACAGAGATACTATGGTTTTCAAGGAAATAATGTAAAACATCTGAAAGCATCAGAAAAATAATCCCTTGTGGTACAAAAAGGATTGAATGAACTCTGAAAATCTGAGTGATGCAGAAATAATTCCTGTTGTTTACACCGTTATGTCCGTTAAGTGGTAATATCCAAAGAATCAAGAGAAGAAACCTAGTGTATTAAGAATAATAGTTGCATGCATCAAAGAGAAATTATAGTTCAATTATTTTAAAAAATACTACATGGAAAGGGAAAAGAGAGTGCTGGGGACGGGACACCTGGAGAGTCACCTGATGTGAATATTACCCAGAGGCAGCTCAAAAATGTCTCTCCAAAGTTTTTGCTGCATGAGTCCCCTGCTACTTGCCACCCACAAGCAGGCAACCCTTTTATTAATGACATTAGCAAGAGAAAAGCCAGATGCCCATTAAGTAAATGGAAATTAGGGGTAGGACTTTGAATCATCTAGGTAGTTCTCCCTTGGAGAGGAGGAGGATAAGAGGGCTTTGGGAGAGTGGAACAAATGACCAGGACAAAGAACAGTGGTCCTGAGCTTGGATGTGGGTGTGTTGAGCCTTGTCCAGGGATTTACTAGGTACTCAGACCTGTCACTTTCCCTGAGGACCTTCTCCGTCACTGGAAGAGATGTGTCATCTTACTGCAGCTGCTCTCTCTCTCCTGCATGGGACCAAACCCTGGATGGGGACATTCTCCTGAAGTGGTGGCTGTGTAGGATTCTAGCAGACGGACAATGCAAGTGTCTTCCTTCTTCACTGAACACTCAGAAGTCTGGGTAAGTACACGGGAAAGTTAACATGATGAACTACGTTTACCATTATTGTTTTTACTGTTTTCAGGCCATGGTTTTCCCCACAAAATGGAAATGAACAAGTGAAAATGGTAGAAAAGCAAAGCCCACATCACCTTCCCAACCCACCTGGTTTTGCCTGTTCTTCAAGACCATCTGCATTACTTCTAGGATGCTTTTCTTGACTGCATGCTTCCTTTTCTTTCTATAACCAAATATTCTTACTTCCTGGGTACATTTCATTTTTTAAAAATGTCTATTTGTTTATTTTTGATATAGAGAGATAGGGTGCAAGCAGGGGAGGGGCAGAAAGAGACAGAGACAGAAACCCAAGCAGGTTCCCTGCTGTCAGCACAGACCCCAACATACGGCTTGAACTCACAAACCACGAGGTCATGACCTGAGCCAAAACCGAGGGTCAGAGACTCAATTGACTGAGCCACCCAGATGCCCCCATGGGTGCAGTTCTATCCTCTCAGGGAGCCTACCAGGTTCACCCAGGGAAAAGAGTTTTCTGGAAAACACTCCCTCACAAACATTCAACTATCACCTCATTGGTGAGTCAACAGAGCACAAGAGCAGAGTGCAGGGTGCTCTGAATCCGTGTATGAATGAACGTGACCCCATCCTGCTGTAAAAAACCAGCAACCCTATTTTCCAAAAGGAGAAACGCCAAAACTTCTCCAAAATGGGGAGGCAGACACCTCTAGTTTTGAGCTTCACACTATCTGGAGAACCAAGTTTCCCAAAAGTCTCAGGTGGCTGGTCTATTCCTCTTCTCAAATAACCCAGTGAAGAAATGGGCAAAAGACATGAACAGACACTTCTCCAAATAGGACATCCAGATGACCTACAGGCACATGAAATGATGCTCAACATCACTCATCATCAGGTAAACACAAATCAAAACTACACTGAGATACCACCTCACACCAGTCAGAATGGCTAAAATGAACA
>NC_043710.1:94630656-94673852 GCF_006229205.1 Suricata suricatta
AAACATGGAAGGAGCCTAAATGTCCATCACCTGATGAATGGATCAAGAAGATGTGGTATATATACACGATGGAGTACTACATGGCAATGAGAAAGAATGAAATATGGCCATTTGTAGGAAAGTGGATGGACCTCGAAGGTGTCATGCTAAGCAAAATAAGTCAGGCAGAGAAGGATAGATACCATATGTTTGCACTCATAGGTCTAACAGGAGAACAGGAGAAACCTAATGGAGGACCAGGTGGAGGGGAAGAGGGAGAGAGAGTTGGGGAGAGAGAGGGACGCAAAACTTGAGAGACTATTGAATGCTGAAAATGAACTGAGGGTTGAAGGGGGAGGGGGGAAAATGGGTGGTAGTGATGGAGGAGGGCACTTGTGAGGAAGAGCACTGGGTGTTGTGTGGAAACTAATTTGACAATAAATTATTAAAAAATAAATAAATAAGTATCAAATAGATTAAACACAAAGAAAGGAACATCTATTTACAAAATCAGAGTTAGGAGTGGATGTCATGGTCCTAGTTACACTGGAAGCCTCTACTAAATGGAAACTTCTAGGCAGGCGTCAAGTCCTTGTGCGGCCCGCCTGCTGCTGGTTAGACTAGATAACCTGACAGAGGACCTGCCAAGGTTTTCCCAGGCGTCCTTCCCCAGGTAAGCTCACAATCTATTTTCCTTCCCTCTGCTATCCCTCTATCCTTCAGCCTGAATCATTCACAACCCGATTCTGTTTATATGTTCATTCTTTGTTGAAAAAAAATCATGGATTCCTCTTCTCAATGCAATGAGAATGAAACTCTGTTTGAAATCTGGCCATTTGTAGCAACGTGGATGGACCTGGAGGGAGTCATGCTAAGCGAAATAAGTCAGGCGGAGAAGGACAGATACCGTATGTTGTCACTCATAGGTCTAACAGGAGAAACCTAACAGGGGCCCATGGGAAGGGAAAAGGGGAGGAAAAGAGTTGGGGAGAGGAGGGAGGCAAATCATGAGAGACCTTTGAATGCTGAGAACAAACTGAGGGCTGAAGAGGGAGGGGGGAAGGGGAAGGGGGGGTGATGGTCATGGAGGAGGGCACTTGTGGGGAAGAGCACTGGGTGTTATATGGAAACCAACTTGGTAATAAACTATTAATAAAAAAAAATAAAACACATGCTTGGAAGTAAAAAGAAAAAGAAATATCATTCAAGTCCAATCCCTTTTTGTGGGCACAGGGTTTTTCAGTAACTGTCTTAGTGGCCCCTAAGAATCTTTATACCTGATAATAATTTTTAAATATCAAGAAAATTAACCTAAGAAAGTGAACCCCCTCCTCTGGGGAACACACAAGCTGGCATCAATGTTCCATAAAGCTCCAAATTAAGTTAAAGGTCTATGAAATGGCCCACACACCGCGTGTGAAATTTGGACCTGTTTCATCTGCAATATTTAATTACTATACTGGACGTAAAGTGACAGGAGTCCCATTAATTAGCTCAGGGACTAGCATTATTCATTCTTTTGGCATTGAAGCAATTCTCATTACAGTGAAGCTGATAGGGGAGTGATAAATGACAAGAGGCTACTGAAATTGTTACTATCTACTGAGCCAAATTAATGCATCCCCAAACAGAAGCGCACAGAAGAAAACACTGCAGTGACATGGAAACAATGTGGAGTGTTATCGAAGTGTCATAAACCCGCAGGGTGTGTTTGAGATGCTCTCTTTGGTGTCTAACGAAGCCACAGTATAGGTCTTTATTAGGGAAGAACATCCAGCCATTTACATTCAGAACAGTGGTCCTCCAACATGATTGATCATCAAAATTTATAGATATTTTTCTAAAAAAAATAGATTCTTGAGTGTGTTTGTCCCTCTGGCTTTCCAATTCCTCAGGAGAGTTTCTGAGTCTACGTATCTGTGTATTTCCATGCATATTAAAAAATGTTTTTTTAATGTTTATTTTTGAGAGAGACAGAGCATGAGTGGGAGAGGAGCAGAGAGAGAGGGAGACACAGAATCCAAAGCAGGTTCCAGGCTCTGAGCTGTCAGCACAGAGTCTGACACAGGGCTTGAACTCGCAAACTGTGAGATCATAACCTGAGCTGAAATAAAAGGCATAACTGACGGAGCCACCCCGGCACCCCAATTTCCATGCACATTTCAGATGACTGTAATGCAGGCTGATTGAGGACATACGTGCACACGTGCTTCAGTTCACTCAGCATAGCTCTCTGTTGCAAAGACAATAATTCCAAGTCAAGGAAAACAGTATTTGCAACAAAGTATTCATATTGAGGGTCATTTCAAAGGAGTATTTTCACTGACTATTAGGCATGAAAATTCATCTTTTGAGAATTTCTGTGTTTACCAAAGTCAACTGGAATTACTCTTTCCTACCTGTATTTAGTCAGTTTTCTATCTGTATTTAATCACAGTTGCTTGAGAATTTGTAAGAAAATTCCATTATGATCTGATCTTGCCTGAAATTTCATTTTTTAAATATAAAAGTTTTAATTTTTGGATTTCTTTGTTGTTGTTGTTGTTGTTGTTGTTGTTAGAAAGAGAGAGAAAGAGCAAAGGAGGGGCACAGAGAGAATTCCAAGCAGGCAACACGCTCAGGACAGAGTCCTACACAGGGCTCGATCTCACGACTCTGGAATCACAACCTGAGTCTAAATCAAGAGGAGGACACTCAACCCACGGACCCACCCACGTGCCCCAAGATTTGGATTTATTATATATTTCTGGTATCAACTGATTACACAGCAAAATGTTCATTCAAACACCGGTCTATTTTAATAGACTAGCTCTACCTTATCTGACTGATAGGATTTTATGGTAAGTGAGGCCTGCTGAACACTGAGTATTTCTCACAGACCATTTAATTTTGATGAGAATATTCATGAATGATCTTATTTTTCTGAGATTTCTACAGGGAAAGCCAGCCTGTCATCTGCAAGTTTAAAGTCACTGTGTTTCAGGGACCGTGTGAATAAACTGCCTGAGAATACTCCTAAGGATTTTAATTCCTGAGTCCTGCTCACACCAACGGATCAAAATTTCAGAGGCAAAGTACATGAATTTATAATTTTTCAGAGTGCCTCGCCACTCCCTCAAGGGATTACTATGTACTAAACGTTGAAACTCCCCTGTCAGATTTTCGGCTGTTCTCATCTTGATGTTTAAGAGATTTATTCTGTGAGCCAGACCTTTTCCATAATGCAAACCTGTTTTTCATATACTCTGGTCGTTACATAAAAACGTTCAAATCGTGGACGCTGTTGTAACCAGCATCCTCTTCTCTGCACCCCGGATGCTGCTTGGTCAGTTCTAGGAATTCCCAAGGCCTGGGAGCTGGGTAAGCTGCTTTCTTCCATCTGGAAGTCCTTCTCTTCTGAAAACACATCCTTTTTGAGGTCTACTTTCCTAGGCCTCCATCACGAAAAGGAAGAATGGATACCTTCCCCCAAAGGGGAGAGACTTAAAAAAAACAAGTAAAAGGGGTTTTCTCCACCATTTTCAGGTACAATTTTGGAACACTTGTAAAGGCGGAACAATTGAATGAAGCATCATTCATTTATTCTCCCAAAACTCGGAAAGACTCCGTGAATACGAGATTGTGGCATTTTTCTTTTCTAAATGTTTTCTGTTCATATAACTGTTCATGTGGCCGAGATCATTTTATATACACGTTTCTGACATTCTGATTGTTTATCTTAACGTTTTCTCTTTTAGTTATCTTCTTAGATAATTCAAAATTATTAGCATTATTCTATTAAGGCCTTCATTTCAATCAACTGTGATTTATTATTTCAGAATCATTTGGCTGTATTTCTATATTTAGGATGTATTTGAATTTTCAATTTTATAAATAATGCTGAAATCTACTTATGTGTTACTGAAATAATTAATTTATCAGCTTACAGGTCAAAGGTTATGAATATTTAAATGTTCTTGATAAATATAATAGGATTGCTTTCAGAAAGATTAAACCAATTTAAACTTCCACTACAAATATCTGAAGGAAATGGTGTATGAAATCTCACAAGGCTAAAATTTTGCCCTTTTTTGGATTTGGCTAATTTGTTACGAATAGGCCGATTGCTTTTTCATAGGCTATTTTTAGCTATTAGATAAGGAAACCGGGTCACATTCATGGACCAATGCTGATGCATAACAAAAAGAAAACTGAAGTGCTTGATTTCTATCTTTCACCTTATCTGTCAAATAGGAGCACTGCTGGCCAATGGAATGATAATAACTATTATTAAGATATAATCTAAGGCCAAGAACTGGATGAAATAATTTTAATACCACAGTATTTTTTAAACAATTTTAAGTTCTGTACTGAAATACTCCAAGACTTTTACTAATGAAAATCCTGAAACATTCTCAGGGATATTTAGCTGAGATAAACTGAAGAATTTATTATACCTTTAAATACTTTGTGGCTTTATTTCTTATCCGCCTGATCTCGTCTGGTCTTTTAAGTGCTAATGCATTGATATGGATTTCTTTCTGAACTATCATACGGTATTTACTTTCTGTATGTTAATATCATACGTGATGTCTGAAGGTTTAGAATTTCTTTGTGACTTATAATTTATACAGTTTCAAGCAGCAAGTGACATTCTTATACTATTTAATGTTTTACTGCATTAGCATCGACCTCGGGGAGCACTGAGGTGTGAGCAGAGCAGCGAAGATCGGCGGTGCAGTCAGGCAGTCCGCCTGCAGCCTCAGCCCCGTGGCAAGAGCTGGGACACCAGCGCAAGGCTTAGGTCCCGGTGCCACCGCCTGTACAGAGGCAGTGACACCAGTACCTACTCACAGGGCTGTTGAAAAGATTAAATGAGCTATCAGGTCTGGCCGAAAGCTTAGAAAAGTAGTGCATCGATGCTGGCTTTTCTTACAGCAGCTTTTTCCCTTTCTACCATCCCTCTTTTTCTCTTGTCTGTCTTCCTCTCCCCTCCCTCCTCCCCGGGCTTTTTGGATTCCCTGATATCTTTGCACATATTCGATTTTAAAGTCTCTTTAAAAAGACTGTTCCTCGACTCTTGGTTTCGGCTCAAGTCATGATCTCACGATTCGTGGGATCAAGCCCTGCGTTGGGCTCAGTGCTGACGCCTGCTAGTGATTCTCCCTCTCTGTCTTTCTCTCTGCCTCTTTTCTGCCCACATGTATTTAAAGTTTAAGTAAACTTTAAATTAAAAATACCATTTGCCTTCTTTAGGGCATAAAATAAACATTATTTTAATAATTGAGGATATCAAATTATATTACTAGAACAAAAATGTCCAATTTCTTCATCTTATTTTATATATTTTTTTAGTTCTTCAATTTCCTTAATACGTTGTTTGTATTCTGTCATTTGTGGTGGGGGTGTCGTTTTCCCAGGGCATCCACCTCAGCCACTCCCCGGGTGTGTTGCCACACTCACTCCCCTCGTCACTGACTCTCGTGTCCTTCTTTCTTATAACAGGTTGTTTTTTGTAGCAATGAATTACATTCAATGTGGTATTATTTTTCTACTTATTTCAAGAATGAAATCACCTCCATTTCTCAATAATAGCCATTAGAGCTGCATGAATAATCATTATGTAAATAATTATATTTACCTCCAGATTTTCTAATAACATGTTTCCCACCAAGGTTAAGTATTTGATAAAACTTTCTGTTTATTGAAATACATTTTGCTGAGCATATGACAGGCTCTTTCTATACAGAGCTTCATGCGAACGTTATTCCAGAAAGCTTTTGTGTACTCATTTTTGCATTTTTCCTGCTCCAATTTTCCTGTCTTCAGAAACAGTGAATATTAGTATATTTGACCAACCCTATGTTCAGTAGCATTAATATCTACTCTATTCTCACTCGGGTTCTGGTTCTGTATCTCTACATCATGCACTATTTCTCCATCCTATCCTCCTGATATTTCACTCAGCTTTTTAAAAATGCTAAGTGTATTCACTGGTGTTGCTAGTGTTCAGATTTTGAAATAATTTCATTTTTGCATTCAAATGCATTACTCAGTTTTGCCAGCTCCATCTCCTCTCTCATGGTTACTTCTTTCTTTTCTCTTGTGATTCATTTCATAGAACTCATGGTCTCTTTAATTTTCTTGAAAGTTCAAAAGCCTGCTCTCCACCTCCATAACTTCTCAGGATATACATTTAAATGCATACTCCGTCCTGGTCTTTCTCATGCTATATTTTTCTTGGTCACTAAAAAAAATTTTTTTAATGTTTTTATTTTTGAGAGACAGAGAGAGACACCATGAGCAGAGAAGGGTCAGAGACAGAGGGAGACACAGAATCTGAAGCATGCTCCAGGCTCTGAGCTAGCTGTCAGCACAGAGCCTGACACTGGACTCGAACCCACGAACCGTGAGATCATGACCTGAGCCGAAGTCGGATGCTTAACTGACTGAGCCAGCCAGGCGCCCCTTCTTTGTCATTTTTAAGAGAAATTCCACAGCATTCCCATGGTATTCTTTGTTGTTTTTGTTTTTTTATGCTCTTCATTTCTGAATCTAGGCATTTCCATCCATTCCTGTCAATTGTCCCCAAATAATGTCTTTCATTTTCCTGTCCTATTTATATGGATGCTGTTGCAATCTTCTTCGTCTGTGATGGAGCTTCCTTGAGTTACTCAGTTGCTTACAGGAGGGTGGAGCAGGGCTTGTGGCAGTGCATACTGATTCTGGGCTATTCTGTGAGTTTCTTTCCAAATCAGTTGCCTCCCTGCCAGTGGACACCTCTGCATCTGGTCCGTCTTCCCTTTGGGCACAAGCAACCTGCCCCAGCAAGTCACGTCACAAAAGCCTTTTTAACTGGACTTGTGCAGCGTCCTCCTGCTGCAGCTACAGTGTTCACTTCTTCACCTTTTTCTCTTCTGGCTCAGCTCTGCCTGCCCGTGGCCCTCCCTGATTAGGAGGCGGAATCTGCAGACAATAGCAGCACTGCCACACCGCTCCCTGGCAGTCCTGCTGCACTGGAAATTTTCTGGCTGGAGGTGGGGTGTAGGTCTGGAGCTGGGAGTCTGTGTCCCCTGGGAGCCAACACTGCTGATGCCTACAGCCTCACAGCTCCTTGGGGCCTCAGGAGGGACAGTGACCTGCTTCTCACACACCACACCTTGCTATCGATTCACGAGGACACAGGCGGAGGGTGAAGGCAAGGGATAGAGCCCATTCTCTGTGCCTGGGTAAATAAATGCCTTTAACTATTATGATTCAGTGCTAGGGCCTAAGGATGTCCAAGCGCTAGCATCGATAAAGATTTCTTAATCTTAAGTTTATCTCAATGTGCTTTTACCACATTTCCTGGAAAAGTCCTTTTCAATTATGCCACTACGATTTTGATTTTCTAAAAGGACAAAAAGTTAGACTCAACCATCGCAGACCACCACGCTTGATGTGGCTCTGCAGTAGCAAAGAGGGGCATGGGATCTCAGAGCGTGGTACTCACGTTCTCCAAAAACGTCTCTCAAAAATTTCTTCATTATACTCTCTTTTTCTTCTCTTGAAACAGGTGAGTGGTTTTAACATCAGGTTCTCAGTGATTTCCTTTGAAAACCTTTATATGCAGGACTTCTCATATGCTCACTTCTTAAATCTGATACAGCCACATTAGTAACGCAGTTGAACCGTGGCAGGAACGGTTGCATGTGACATACAGTTAGAAGTACCACTACTTCCACTTCTACCATTACCATTAGCGCCTGCACTAGCATGAGGTGAGCCCCACCACTACCACCGGAGGAGACCGGGTAAATGAGGAGCACTCAGTGCATCAGCACCTCAGCGAAGCGCATGACAGGGTTTCTTTAACATCCCTGGATAAATCATAAGGAAACCTGGAACCGAAGAGAAGAGACCAGAGCCTTACCACTGGCTCACTCCCTGTACCTAGAGGTGCAGGCGGTTGGTAGAAAACAACCTTTCTTTCCTAAAGGGAATGTTTTCTTAAGGAATCCTACAGGCTCCTCTTTTCTTCGTGGTCCTTTTCAACATTGACATGGCTACCCCAAATGTTTGCCGCAACATTTTTAGAAAGCAAGAAGCAGACAGAATGGTGAATATATCAAACATATGGTACTGAACCAGACCTTTATCCAAAGAAAAGTTATAGGAAGAAAAAAAAATGCTCTACTTTAATTCAAATGGAATAGTTGTAGAATGTGTGGCTTTGCGTCAGAATTCAAAATAGACTTAAGATATGAGGCTAGATGTGTCTTATTCAATGATATACAGACTTAGCAAGCATTAATAGAAGTCCAACAGAAAGTCCAACCTCAAGATCTAAGACATATGGTTTTAATCAATTTAGACACATCAGTTTTTTTTTTTTCTTCTGGAACTTTAGTAGGTGGGTAAGCAAGCACAAAGGGCTTCTGGGGCGTTAAAAATTTGAAAATTTTGAATAAACATTGAGAAGCTGATAGTTCATACTTGTTAAATACCTTTGAAGCTTTTACATGACCATCAAAATTTAGGCTCCCAGTTGGAACAAAGGTTACCCTTAGCCTTTCAAGGACTGTTGGATGTGACCCAACAATATGGATGAAAAGTCATTGTGATATTGAACAGAATTGGAGTACACAAGGTTGATTCAAGAATGACGTGTTCCCATCAGGAGCGATGGGTGACTTGGTTTAACGCAACTGTGTTCTCAGTTTTCCGGCTGCCACTCCCCTCTCAAATGTGGGTCCCTGTGGAAGTACAAAAGGTTGTGAAGAGCAGTTTTCTCTCCTGAAATAGACTACGGGCAACACTGCCTTGTGGCCTAGTAACACAATATGGACCAAAGAACGTTCTTCCTGACACAAGTTACTGAAGGATGGACACGTGACTAACTTTATATGGGCTGGAATTGAAACTGGCAAATGACATCAGCATGGGGTCCTCAGGAATCACATGATCAAGTAAGAGTGACACAGAATGATATTATACAGTAGCCCATATGTTTGTGAGAGATGTTAGTCAAGGATTCTTTGGAGAGTAAAAAAAATAAACCCAAATTAGAGACGCCTTATCTATCAAGTCTGTTGCCATTAAATGCTCTCTATACTAGCCTTAGCTAAGTTATTAAGCAGAAAAATTCTTCTCAATTTTCTGCTCAAGTAACTGCTATAATGAATATCAGTGACCAGATTGAGCTGGAAAGTAAATCAGAAGAGAGAATAATGGCTAAGGTGAGTTGAGAGAAAAAGGCTAATAGAATAGAATAATTTAGATTAAACTACTAGATCTAAATTCTCTAACTCTCAGGTAAAAAGTTAATATAGTTGCGAATTTCAGAAATGTATTAAACATAGGAATAATGATTCTTATATCATTTACTAATTAAATGCTAATAAAGTTCTAGACTTGAACTATGAATCAACGTTTTATTTTATTTTACTTTTTTTTCTTCAATATTATCATGACAGATACGGGATAAACACTCTCATAAACTTTCGTAAGTGCTTATTAAACCTTGTAAGGCAATGCTCCATGATACTAAACATAGTGATTTGCCATCAAAATAATAATTAGGATAAGAATAATGCCATAAAACATTCTATTTGAAGCTTCAAAACATCAATTCAATCTATTTTTACATGTTAAATGAAAAGTAAAAATTAAGCAAAAGAAGTGTAATTTTAAGAAATACATTACAAAGACAACAAGACAAAATGAAAATAATTAGCTATTCCTGTCATCTAATTGAAAAAAATAAATAAAAATGAATATGCACTGTGATGAAAATGGGATGCTCACACACTGCTGACGGCCACGTGTGTCTATGTAGAAAGCAATCTCACAGCATATAGCAAGAGCCTTTACAATGTACATGTCCCAATGGTATGGAGGTTTCTCCATAGAGAAAGTAAAAATTAAAAATAGAAATAGGAAATACCATAAAATTAAAAATAGAAATACCATACTATCCAGTAGCTCCTCCAATGGTATTTACCCAAAGAAAACAAGTAATTTGGAAAGATATATGCACCCCTATATTTTTGCAGCATTAGTTACAATAGCTAGGATGTGTTAGCAGCCCAAGTGTCTAGCAATTGATGAATGGATAATGATGATGTATGTATACAATGGATTATTCAGCCATAAAAAAAAAAATGAGATCTTGTCACCTGAAACAACATGGATGGACCTAGAAAGTATGATGCAAGGTAAAATAGGTCAGACAGAGACAGACAAATACCATAAGTGTTTCTCTTATATGTGGAATCTAAAAAAAAAAAAGCAAATGAGTAAACAAAAAGCAGAATTAGACCCGTAAATATAGAGGAGAAACTGATGGCTGCCAATGAGAAGGGGGCTTGGGGGAGGGGCAAAATGGGGGACAGGGAGAGGGAGGTACAGGGTTCCAGTTATGGAATAAATAAATCGGGATAAAAGGCACAGCACGGGGAACACAGTTGATGGCACTGTAATATTATTGCCTGGGGACAGGTGGCACTACGCTTGTGGTGAGCCCAGCAGAAGTACAGAGCTGCCAAATTACTCCGTTGTATGTCTGAAACCAACATAACACTATGCATCAACCCGACTTCCATACAAAACATAATTTTTAAAGTTTATTTATTTGAGAGAGAAACAGAGCAGGAGAGGAATAGAGAGAGAGGGAGAGAGAGAGAGAATCCTAAGCAGGATCTGTGCTGTCAGCATGGAGCCCAATGCAAGGCTCGAACTCACCAACTGTGAGATCACGACCTGAGCCAAAATCAAGAGTTGAAGGCTTAACCAACTGAGCAAAGCAGGTGGCACAATCCAAAAAATAATTAAAAAATAAAATAAAATATGCCTGCTCTCTCATCCAGGAATTATTCTTCTGGAAACATATCCAATGGAGGTACATAGAAATATGATCAAATTGTTACTTATAATTGTTAAACACTAGAAAAAAATAAAACATTCAAAAACAAAATGGATAAGTAAATTATTATCATCATAAACTATTCTGTGGTCATTAAAATAATATTTTTGAAAAATATTTTTTTGGATAATGCCTACAATAAAATGTTAATCTGAAACAACACAAAAATATAAATATTTTTAAAATAAGTGAAATCAGTATGTATATTTTTATTATTTGGTAGTAGGATTATTGTGATTTTAATTGTTTTCTTTGTTATAACTCTATTTTTCAAATTGCCTGCTACAGGCACATTACCATGGTAATTAAAAAGATTTGTCAAAATAAAGCAACAAGTGTAAACATGTTGCTAAGACATTTACAGAACACAAGGAAAGATTTATTT
Organism: Suricata suricatta; assembly: GCF_006229205.1. Classification (NCBI taxonomy): domain Eukaryota; kingdom Metazoa; phylum Chordata; class Mammalia; order Carnivora; family Herpestidae; genus Suricata; species Suricata suricatta. Next base: position 94,641,903 of record NC_043710.1, read on the forward strand.
TTTGGTTCATTGTTGCGGGTTTGAAATTCTTCTGAAACACCTAACTTTTTCAGTAAGAAAATGTCTTCTCTTCACTCTCCTTTTCTGAATGCAGGGAAAGATCTACATTAGACTTTTGGTCAGAAATAAACCCTCAATTATTTCTGAAAAGCTAGAACACAGTTATTGCTTAATATAAATGTCGATGCTCTCAAAATAATAAAAATAATTATCTACCGGTATTCTTTGTTAATCATCTAGTAATAATTCTAATGATTTTTAAAAACTATCCATGAATTGCTACACATTTTTCTTTATGTTTCTTATTTATTTTTTGAGAGACAGAGAGAGACAGCATGAGCAGGGGAGGGTCAGAGAGAGAGGAAGACACAGAATCTGAAGTAGGCTCTAGGCTCTGAGCTAGCTGTCAGCACAGCCTGATGCGGGACTTGAACCCATGAACCGTGAGATCATGACCTGAGCCAAAGCTGGACGCTTAACTGACTGAGCCATGTAGGCGCCCCTTAAATAGAATTTTGAAACATAGTTTGTACTTGTTCAGGTACTCGTCCCCTTGGTACACATTTTTTAAAACTTTTCTTGAAAAGCAAATGAGTGCACTCAGTGCACAAGTCAGGAGTGAGGAGAGCATGGGGACTAAGCTAGGTCTGGCAAGGCACAGGCACCCACTCCTGCCTGCAGAGTTAAAGCAATTCAGTAAATACTCACTTTCCAAGGAAGAGGGAGACAAGGCATCTTTCCTGCTTTATTTATGCCAATTCATTCAATTTCCTGCTGCTTGACTGTCTTAAGACAAAATGCAGACATGCTGGTGAAACATTATTTATGTAAATATTTGCCAATTAACACTACACCGATTTGAAAACTGTGAACAGGTCACAGAAAGGATACGTGGGCCATCTCACTAATAACAAAGGTTAAGAGGTGACAGAGAAGGGAAAGGAACAATGAATGTTATCCTGGGAATGTCAGAGAAAGAAGGGGAGATAGTGAGTTTTAATAATTCACAGAAAGACACACAGAAAGACAGAAAGTGATCCCCTCAGGGGCAGAGATACAGTGAAAGAACAGCGAAATGAAGGTATCTAGTGAAAGTGTTCTCTCTCTTTCTCAAAAATAAATAAACATTGTTTTTAATGTTAAAAAAATGGGGGTTGGGGCACCTGGGTGGCTCAGTCGGTTAAGAGTCCAATTCTTGATTTCTACTCAGGTCATGATCTCACAGCTCATGAGTTTGAGTCCCGCCTCAGGCTCTGTGCTAACAGCACAGCTCTGGATTTTCTCTCTCTGCCCTTCTCTGCTCATGCTTGCTCTCTCTCAAAATAAGTTAAAAAACATTTAAAAATTTTTTTTAATGTTGAAAAAAAGGTACCTAACAGAGGTAAAGTGTGTAGTCAGAGATCAACGAAGAGACTTTGAAATCATAGGGTAAATGAAGAATTAGTGATTTTAGTAAGACAGGGTAAATAATCGAATATACTATTTTAAAATGGGTATAGAACTTTCTTACACCATATACAAAAATAAACTCAACACAGAAGAAAGACCTAATTCTAAATTTAAGACAGGAAGACATCAAAATCCTAGAGGAGAAACAGGCAACAACTTCTTTGACCTCAGTCGCAGAAACTTCTTACTTGACATATCTCCGAAGGCAAGGGAAACAAAGACAAAAATGGGACCTCATCAAGACAGAAAGTTTCTGCATGGCAAAGGAAAACAATCAGCAATACTAAAAGGCAACCGATGGAATGGGAAAAGATATCTGCAAATATCATATCAGATTACGAGTTAGTATCCAAAGTCTATAAAGAACTTCTCACACTCAACACCTGAAAAACAAATAATCCAATGAAGAACTGAGCAAAAGACATGAATAGACACTTTTCCAAAGAAGACATCAAGATGGCTAACAGACACATGAAAAAAATGGTCAATGTCACTCATCATCAGGGAAATACAAATCAAAACCACAATGAGATACCATCTCACACCCGTCAGGATGGCTAACATTAACAACTCAGGCAACAACAGATGCTGGTGAGGATGCGGAGAAAGGGGAGCCCTCTTACACTGCTGGTGGGAATGCAAACTGGTGCAGCCGCTCTGGAGAACAATATAGAGGTTCCTCAAATATTAAAAACAGAACTATGCTATGACCCAGCCATTGCACTACTTTGAATTTATCCAAGGGACACAGGTATGCTGTTTCAAAGGGACACACGCACTCCAATGTCTATAGCAGCGCTATCAACAATAGCCGAAGTATGGAAAGGGCCCAAATGTCCATCGATGGATGAATGGATACAGAAGATGTGGTATATATATTACTCAGCAATCAAAAAGAATGAAATCTTGCGTTTGCAGCTACATGGATGAAACTATGCCAAGGGTATTATAAGAGGGTATTATGCTAAGTGAAGAGAAATTGTATGATTTCACTCATATGAGGAATTTAAGAAACACAACAGATGAACATAGGGGAAGGGAAGGAAAAATAAGATAAAAATAGAGAGGGAGGAAAACCGTAAGAGACTCTTAAACACAGTGAACAAACTGAGGGGTGCTGGCAGGGTGTTGGGTGGGGGATGGACTAGATGGGTGATGGGCATTAAGGAGGGCACTTGTTGGGATGAGCACAGGCTGTTGTATGTAAGTGATGAATCACTAAATTCTATTCCTGTAATTATTATTACACTACATGTTAGCTAACTTGGATTTGAATTAAAAATAAATAAATAAATAAATAAATAAAAATAAATAAAAAGGGATACAGATAATCTGTACCAATACAACATGGAGGGGGAAAAAGCACCCTCTAAGGTACAGGTTCCTGACAAGAAACACCATTTGGTAGCATCATTCCTCTGAACTTACACATACATTGGAAAATGACCATGGAGTAACACAGTATGATTTAGAGCAAGCGGGGTTCAGCTGAATACTCTCTGTTTTGTGTGTGTGTCCGTGGCAGCCCTGGCCTCGAGCCCTGAGGGATCACAAGGTTTCTGACCTGTGTCTTCCACCACATCCCTCACTGTTCGTATCGGCATGATCGTCGCTGCCTTGACCATGTTTGTATCACCATGATCGTAGGTGTCACAGCAATCACCACCAACGCCGCTCGGGTCGGGGGAGGGGGGGCTCCAATACCCAGCCTGAGGACCGCGCTGGGGGCAGTCCTGCACAGGCTCACTCTTGCGTAACTCAGCCCAACAACTACTCTACTCCTTTCAGAAAACAGCAACATATATCATCTCTCAGGTCACCCAGTGAAATCAGTTCAAACTTACGTGACATATTGGCAGCAAAAATACACCATTAGAAGCATTTGGAATCTCAGATACCCTCCATGATCATTTTCATATGGGCTAGGTTTTAACAATCCTCATGTTCAAACTGCATTTTTTAACATACCTTCTAGAATAACAATATGCTATAATGACTGTCAAAGGTAAGTTGTTAAAATATCTGCTTGGGGGGGCGCCTGGGTGGCTCAGTTAGTTAAGCATCTGATTTTGGCTCAGGTCATGATCTCACGGTTTGTGGGTTTGAGCCCCACATCGGGCTCTGTGCTGACAGCTAGCTCAGAGACTGGAGCCTGTCTTCGGATTCGGTATCTCCTTCTCTCTCTGACCCTCCCCTGCTCACATGGTCACTCTCTGTCTCTCAAAAATAAATAAAAAACATAAAGACATTAAAAAAACATATCTGCCTAGGTTTAAGATGCAATGTCATATACTCCTGGGTAGAAACTCTTCTGTCCTTCAAACCCGCCCAGCACACTGTGGCATTCCCACTCTCTCACAGAATGGTCATCTAGTCACATGGATTCCTCCCTCTAGCTTCAAACTTCATGAGGGCAGAGCATTTATCGGGCTTTTCCTGGAATCCCATATAGCACCTAGTACGGTATGATGTATTGGACAGTCAGTAAATACTTATAAATAATTGTGTGAAAAAATGCAAAATTTTTTGAGATGATTCACTATCACACAAGGTGCACAAGACCTAGAGATTCCCAGTCCCCAGACAAATTCAAACCAATTTAAACACACTTTTAAAGAATATTTGTTTCTTTTTTGAGAGAGAGGGTGAGTGAACACAAGCTGGAGAGAGGAAGAGAAAGGAGGAGAGAGAGGCTCCCAGGCAGGCTCTGCACTGTCAGCACACAGCCCAGCATGGAGCTCGAACTCACAACCGTAGGATCATGAGCCGAGCCGGAGGCAGAGGCAGAGGCTTAACCGACTGAGCCACCCAGGTGCCCCTAGAAGCATTTTTGTAAAAAATAGAAATGATATTTCAATAAAACTTTATATGATACTGCTGTAAGCAAAAGGATTGTTTAAAGGAGACAGGCATAGTGTTCTATTGTTGATGTCATTCATGTACTAACATTAATTACGTATTTGCATTTCTAGTGTTAAGAGCAAACACACAAACTTCTATTCTTTGTGCCACTAAGACTATCTAGTTTCATGGGAAATATTTCCAAATGACTGGTTGTTATTTTCAACAATAATGTGGAGTACCAATATCAAAATTAAACAGCATTTTATAGAGTTTTAATCTTCTAAGTGTTCTAAAGTCTTGTCTATCTCTATATTTAAGATTTAGGTTTTTTTAAAAAAAAACAACACACCATCATTTTTTACTGATACGTGCTGAGGCCACTGTTCTCCTAATACCAACTGAAAAAGTGAAGAAGAAACCGAATGGCTGTGTAGTCAAATCCAAACGCATCAGATTGAGGGGAACCGGGTGGCTTAAAGGTCATGATGGATAGAGATAAGGCACTGATTCAATTCCAGCCAAGAGCACTGAGAACTGAGCATCGGGGTGGCTTACTGAAGACAGACCATTGTTGAGAGATACTGTCATCCTATGTCATTGTTTTAAGATTTCTCTTTACAAAGAGTCCATGGATTAAATAAGCATCCTTTTCCAAGGCATATGTTTACAATGACATTGTCGCAACGGTGGGGAAGCATCACCATATGGCACGTACTAAATGAAGCTAGGCTTTATAGACTCCAGACCCAGGAAGCCTGGGGGCGCCAGAGACAGTGGAGGGGGGGCTCTTTCCCGTGTTAGCCCTCACGACATAGCGGCCCTCTGTGCACTGGGTCTAAGGAGGAAGGGAAAGGATGAAAGTGCAGGAGGCTTGATCTGGTAGGTGTATCGGGTATCAGGTGGGGCAACAAAAGTAAATGAGACTCTGAACAAAAAAGCCACTTGGAAGTTTAAAAGAGGCTGATGTTAAACAAAACGAAAAATGGCAAAGTGTTCTACAGGAATAAAATGAGAAGAGCAAGAAATTATATGGGGAACAGAAAATTTTACTTCCCCACACTTTCACGTATCGTGTCCATTGTCTGAAAGTGTACATTTCATGCACGTTACCTGCCTTTAGTAAACATGAAAATTTTACACTATTAGACATTGCATGAGGGGGGTCATCTAATAACAACTGAGCTGATAAGAAGCAAGGAAGCATTTGGGTTTTATTTTCTTTACTTTGGAAGCTGCTGCCTTGCATTTAATAGACTGCAAACACACTTGAGTGTTAAGAGCCAGCGTTTAGAGCTTCTCCTCCCGGGCACGGTGAGGCAGAGCTGCCTGTGGGTTGGTGTGGACACTCGGCTCTGAGGCCTGCTGGTGGGGGTGCATGCCAGCACTACACACATCTTCATCTAACCCACCTCGAGTGTAGGCTGTGTTTTTGTTTTGTTTTCAAGATTTGAGTTTATAGAGAATAGTTTAAATAAGTAAGGTTAGTTTACTGTGATATTCAAGTCGTAAGTAAAAATGTGATCATTCATTCACGACTGGTCAAAGGCAAGGTCAAAGTCCACCCCCAAGCTACTAACCTAATACAGTTTCACGTGCACTGATGGTGGGGGTCACTCAGGGGACCATTTGGTGGGCAGGCGCTGCTGAGAGCACTGCCAGGGGACAGGCGGGCCGGAAGGCAGCCTCCTCAGGACACGAATGATCTGTGAAATAGCCTGAATCCAGCACGAGGCTACCTCTGCGATTCCCACAGAAATTTTACAGTGTCCTTCATAGCATTTTGCTTTGTCAAAAATGTCATTTCCAGGGCACCTGGGTGACTCAGTCAGTTGAGTATCTGACTCTTTCATGCTCAGGTCATGATCTCACAGTTTGTGGGATGGAGCACCACATAGGCCTCTGTGCTGACAGTGAGGAGCCTGCCCAGGATTCTCTCTCTGTCCCTCTCTCTTTTCCTCTGCCTTGTTCTCTCTCTCAAAACAAACAAACAAACAAACATTACAGACTTTTTAAAAATGTAATTTCCACAATTCCTATTTTAATTTTACCTAGCACTCTCTCCTAAAGTAAATTATACATATATATGTATATTTAAAAATTTTGTTTAATGTTTATTTATTTTTCAGAGAAAGAGCATGAGCATGGGAGGGGCAGAGAGAGATGGAGACACAGAGTGTGAAGCAGGCTCCAGGCTCCAAGTTGTCAGCACAGAGCCTGACAAGGGGCTTGAACTCCTGAATCATGAGATCATGACCTGAGCTCAACTGACTGAACCACCCAGGCACCCCAAACCAATGAAATTTTTAACACGCAATTTTCTTACACTTGACATGAATTGTGGAGCCACCATTTATCAGCTTCACGGCAGATCTTTATACTGCCTTTCCCCTTCAAATACTGGCTTTTGCTTCAGAATCACAAATTGTATATTTATACTAAACTTCCTTTAAATGGTTATAATTCAACAACTGACATTTGAATTCTACTTTTAAGTAGTTAATTTCTCACAGAGAGCTTATTTCCCCCAGTTCTATTTTGTGTTCCAAATAAAATTAAAGATAATTTAACTTTGAAGTCTCTTAAATCATTGTTTTAGAGAATGCTTAAATATATTCCTATATTTCCTTGTGGATGTTTAAAAAAAAGATGCAAGCTGTACCTTTAACTGTCAATACACTTGTCAGAAGCCCTGAATAAATATTATCTAAGTTCTTAATGCCTCATTTTTGAAATCCTGTGAAGTACTATGCATGCATATGAGGTGTTATCATAGGCATGTAGACAAAGGTATCTATATTTATCAAGGTGCACCCCAAAATTTCACACCCCAAACCATTTAATAACATATCGCTGCAACCTCTATGGACTGTACTTTCTTCTAACGAATTTTCAAAGACGCTTCTGACATCCCCCCAACACCGAGACTGTAACTGACAATGTTTTATTCTCAGGATCAGGCAGCCTTTCCAGAAGATAATTTCCCATATTATGTAATGAAGCCCATAGGGGAAAGGCGGAAATGTGGGGGCTGTCAGAATCAAGAGATCCTGAAAAGTGACAATTCTGGAGCACGTGTAGGTTGCCTTTGGTGAAATGGGGATGACAGAATGGGTGTGGACTCGGAAGCATTCCGTGTGAGCCCAGTGCTGGCCGAGGGGCCCCTTACGGATGGAAGGAGCCACCGTCATAGCTGGACTCCGTGCCGGGGCCCTTCGTGGGCCCTTTGCAGGCAACCTCTCCCTCCAGACTCACAGCCAGCCTTCACATTCCTACTCCAGTCCCTGCTCAGATCAGGCAACTGAGACTCGGCAATGTTCAGAAACCTGCCTGCGGCCACGGTGCCTAGGGGGTGGCGGAAACCTTGTTCACCCCAGAACACTAAGCACCACGCTATAGAACTTCAAAGAAATGGCAATACTGGTCATCATAAAAATGCACGGTCATTAAAGGAACCAAAACAAAAACAAAAATAACTTGAGTTGAAGGTCATTTTCAAACCGAAATGCATATATATACCTGGAAGACTAAAGTTCCTCTCACTAAATTGCACACATTCAATTACGGTCACTTAGTCATTCCCGGGCACTGATGAGACCAATATTTCTCAGAATACAGGAAAGCACACCACAGGAGAACCAGCCTAAAGGAGCAGAGGTACTGGAGACCTTGCTGGAGCACATGATCGGGAAGGTGAAGTCTCCCTGCTAAACAGTTCTTACTTCTCACCCTCATCTGGAGCACCTGCCCCGGATGTACACCCTCATCTGGAGCACCTGCCCCGGATGTACACCCTCATCTGGAGCACCTGCCCCAGATGTACACCCTCATCTGGAGCACCTGCCCCGGATGTACACCCTCATCTGGAGCACCTGCCCCGGATGTACACCCTCATCTGGAGCACCTGCCCCGGATGTACACCCTCATCTGGAGCAAGCCCCCGGATGTGCGCCTTTGTCTGGAGTGCGCGCCCATATGTGTACTCTTGTGTGACTTCTAAGAAACCTCTCTTTGTTTGTTAAAGAACAAAATCAGGGCCTAGATGGGAAATAAAATGATAAGAAGTAGGTCTCGGGGTTTCTAAGACTCCACTAGAGACAAGGGACCTTATTTAACTGAGGGCCACTTACCGAACTCCAGCCAATTGTTGACATTAGGAAATTGCGATTCATTCTAATAAGGATTTTGTAATTTTCCAGAGAAATCAGAAATCCAAAACTTTGTGTACAATCTAGTGATTTTTAGTTAGGAAACAAACTAATTATTTTAAAGCTTCATGGACCAAAAAGCCACAGTTTATATCTTTCTTCTCCTGCTGTTGTTGATCTTCTCCAGGAATCCTGATTTTGTTTAATGCTAATTGGATATATTTCAGCAATCTCCTTCTCGTTTATGGCTTTAACTGTCACCTATATGCAGATACTTCTAAAACCCATATATTTTTTTTTTTGCAATTACTCTAGGGGTATAGATGGTAGTTTACTTCCTTTATATATACATAGTAATTCATATGATTTTGTTGCAAATTTTCTGGTTATTTCTTGTTCTAAGTGATCCTTCAGGAATTCAGTAGTAAATAAAAGATTGGGTTATAGCTTTTCCTAGTGTGACAATAGATAGTCTCACCTCCAGAAGAGATTGCCTACTTATATTGTGAGAAAACCGTCCTGGATAGCCCAATTTTTATCCCAGATCTTTCTACAGATACTTGATTATTCAACTGTGTACAGAACTCCTCCATCAGTCAGAAATTTCTAACTCAATTAGCTCCAAAATAAATTCATAAAATTGCTTTGGGCCTTTTATTGAACCTTCATTTCATCTGCTACTTAATAGCACCGCCCTCCACCATTTTCTAAGTCATGATCCTGGAGACCCCTTTTTCTTCACATCCATTCATTTCATTTTATACACATAAGGCTGGGGGAATGATACATAGTATTATTTCAACAAGGACTGTGGTTACACTAATCCTCAGAGAGCCTTAACACTTCATAGAATGTGTTTTAATGCATTCTTTTACATGTTTCTAATTAAAAACAAAGTAAGAGGTTTTCCCCCTCCTTGATTTATAGTTTAGAATCCTGAAACTCAATGAAGTTGGCTAACGTTTCAAAAAGTCACATAGTAAGCCACAAAATGGGAATTGATACCAGATCGAGCTCCAGAACCCATACTCTCTCATACTTCTAATCCAGTGAGCCGGATTTGGAAGGATGCAACTGCTTCTACAGATGGAAAGAAGGTGGAAGATGTTCAAATGGTGCTGTGGTCTCTAAAAATGAGTACAAGTGAAACAGCCCCGGCTGGAAGGTAAGAGGCAGAAATAAATAAAGACACATGTCTGGAGACCTTCTGAAGAGAGAAGATGGGAAGTCAGTTAAAACTACAGACTCAAGAGAACCCAGAACAATGAGGGGTGATGACTGATGAGTGAGCCTTTAATTGGACTCATTTTTCGTTCTTGTGTCTACCTTCTTAAGTCAATCCTGTGTAAGCATGCCAGGATAATGGCCCCTGTATTCCTCTTTCCCTAGTACCAGTCCTTTGCCCAAACCTTCCCTGAATTTATAATGGGCTCCCCCTCCTTGCTTTCTTTACTCTGTCTCCACTCAGATCCAGCGAGATATTTTCCTGTGACACCCACACTCTTCCAGGTTGGCATGATCACTTGTACTCTGTCCAACCCTCTCTTATTTCCTCCCCTTTTTGTCTCATTCCTGTTTATGACAAGATTAAATGGCACCTGATTAAGGTTAATGTTAATGAAGAACCTAGTCTAGGTTCTTCTGACATTCCTTCTTTGGCAATTATATGGTACACAGTCCCTTCTAATTCAATACCTAGTTATTCCCTTGTTTCATATTAAGTGACCTCTGCCTTTCCAGATTATATGTTTTTTCAAAGTCCAGTATCACACCTAATATCAATGATGTGTGTGGTGCAATGAAGGAGGCAAGAGCATAGTCAAATAAACATTCAGTTAAGGTGACCAGTGACCACTTAAGAAGCTGCATATTAACAAAGGCAGAATAACTTGGTAGCGAACACACCCAGATGCTGAAGGAATACAGGGCAGAGCAGGGACAAGTGACAAGATGTCTCTGAGACGATATGGGTGGTTCAGATTCATAGGCTTTGAGTCTGCCTGGGGTAAGAGAAGGGCTTTTCATTCTTCCCATACAAAAGCCATCATCTGGGTAAACTGATCCAATCTGGCTTCATTAATCACATGAGTCTGGGTAACAGAGCCCTTTTCTTTCGTCTCTTATATTGGCCCCATAAGAGTTGGTCAAACTGTTCTTCTGGCCCCGGAGGAGAGAAAAGAGAAAAGGCCTTTTGAGGTACGTTATAAATACACTGATGCAGGTAGGGCTCACAGCTGATCACAGCATCTGTCACCCTGCACGGGGGTTTTCAGCGGCCATCACTGGACTGTGTGCTGCTTGGAACCAAACAGGCCTGTGTCCCCAGAGTGGAATATTACTTGGCACACTAGCACCCAAAAATCACCTTTGAAACTCAGTACAAGTGAGAGGATTTTAGCAGGTCTAGGTGTTGTGTAAAGAACAAGGTCAGGGGTAGAAATGAGACTGACGGTTGTTGCTTGGATCAGAGTTTTAAATGGACAGCGGTGACACCCAGCGTGTGGGCAGGCGGCAAGTATCATGAGTAATTCAGGTGAAGCCATCCTCAGGATGAATATGAACTCAGAGGAGAATGCAGGCAACCTATATGAGTGTCTGTTCTCACTTGGAGACTCTCATGACTGGGCTCATACCCTCGAGACCCGGAAGGCAATGTGTTTTAATGGACAATCATCTTTACAACCCTTCACCAGTTACCAACTCATATGGAATATTCCAGAAGGAAATTATTTTTCACCTTTTTACAGTCCCCATTGTTACTAACACAGTGTCTGCGGTAATTCCCTAAATGGATGCTCAACATACTGAATTGATATCTAATACCTAACAATCAATTAAAAATGCCTCCATTCTCTTGACATGACACTGTATGTTAACTATACTAGGTTAAAAAAAATAAGAGTATACTTATTGTGATGAGCTCTGAGTAATATATGGAATTGTTGAATCACTATACCACACACCTGAAACTAACATATCACTCTGTGTTAACTATACTGACTTTAACATTTAAAAACTCCCCTCTGTTCTCACATCCATACACTCAGTGGGTCTCAGTTTGGTGCTTTCATGTGCCAGGCATTGTGCTATGGATTTGTTCACAAGTACACTGGCATCTCAGAAGCCGGGAGCTCATGTTCCAGAGGGAGAGTGATCATAAAACATGGCTAGGTAAGCTCAGGATACCATGGGATCACAGCAGAGTGGAGCCCAAAGTGGCCTGGGGTGCTCAGAAAAGACTGACCAGAGAAAGTGACCAGGTATCCAAGAGCCGTCAGCTCACACACGCAGCTACTGGCCTCTCTACAGAATTAAACATAATATGTACAATCAGACTTGGTAAGTTAATATTCCAATTGCCAATGAAACATGCCGGTAGTGACCAACAGTCACAAAGTGTGTAAGGAAGCAGAGAGATCATGCACAGCAAATGCTGAGTGGACGTGATATTTTTTATTAATTTTTTAAACATTTATTCATTTTTGAGGGACAGAGCGACAGAGCGTGAGCAGGGGAGGGGCAGAGAGAGAGGCAGACATAGAGTCCCAAGCAGTCTCCAGGCTTAGACCTGTCAGCACGGAGCCTGAATGCAGGGCTCGAACTCACCAACTGTGAGATCATGACCTGAGCCGAAGTTGAACACTTAACCGAATGAGCCACCTAGGCGCTCCCTTTTCAAAATGTATTTATTTATTTATTTATTTTTGGATGTGATAGTCTGACAACAAGTCTTGCTAAAATGTCTAAAGATCTCCCTGGATTATCTGCCCATTTGGACAGAGGAAGGCAAACTCATACATGATGGAAAGATGACTATGTTTTCTTTATTTACCTATTGTTAACCAGAGAAGTGTAAGTGTATACTTTCTGTAAATATGTAAAAACTGAGAGAAACTATTTAAAATAACAGTTCTGTATAATAACACCAAAGAAAAGTCATCACTAACAACATTTTGTCATTTTCTTTTTCAGTGTCTTCTGTATGTCATGCTTCTCATGACAGTGTGACAAAAAAAGCAGCCTATGGGATGTCCTGGGGGGCTCAGTCAGTTGAGCATCAGGCTACGGCTCAGGTCATGATCTCACGGTTCATGGGTTCAAACCCTGCATCGGGCTCTGTGCTGACAGCTAGCTCACTGCCTGGAGCCTGCTTCAGATTCTGTGTGTGTGTGTGTGTGTGTGTGTGTGTGTGTGTGTGTGTGTGTCTCTCTCTGACCCTCTCCTGCTCACGCTCTCTCTCTCAGTCTCTCAAAAATGAATAAAAAAACATTAAAAAAATTTTTAAAAAACCCTATGTTTGTTTCCATGCACCATTCTATTAAAAGTCTATAAAACCTGGTGTTTGATAGTCAGATACTACTCTAACAGCACACTGGAGGCAGTCCAAGGGCTGGACCGCACTACCATATTCCTAACACTAAATAAAAAATTTCCCTTTGAAATAAAACAAAGCATAAATTGTATAGCTGGTGAAGACACTGCTCTTTGGAAAATTTTTCTTAAAATTTAGCAAAAGTTGTCTCTGAATAAACTATCCACATTTGGGTTTCTAATCTGTGATTTTTGTCACTTGGGTAAAATGAGGCTTATTTCCACAGTTGCTTAAGTTTTCATAACATAATCATTATCAAATTTTGTGATGAGAATCAAATGTCAAGGGGCATGTGTTTATTAAATACGCACACAAGGGATTCTAATGTATATGCTATACGTGTATAAACCAGAACAGAAAATTTATAAAGTTATCCTCAAAAGCAGTGTGTGTATATACATATACATATATATACCCATATATATATCCATATATGTATACACACTGTATTTTTATTTTTGCTGCATTTTATTTTCAAAAAACCATAAATTTATAAATAGTATTGGGCAAAAATATGTACCTGAAAGTTCATTATTCATTGTTTTGAAGGCAACAAAAAAATCATTATCTTACAAATTATACATGCTATTGTTTCACTGTATTTTCTTCCTTTGGTAAGCTCTGTATGCGGATCTGTACACATACGTGTATTCACTTATATGTATATACACATAATGATTATTCTAGTCTTACAGTTGTTCAACTCACTTTTTAAAAAATTTTTTAACATTTATTTATTTTTGAGAAAGAGCATGAGCAGGGAATGGGCAGAGAGGGAGGGAGACACAGAATCCAAAGCAGGCTCCAGGCTCTAAGAGGTCAGCACAAAGTCTGACAAGGGGCTCAAACTCATGAACCTCTAGACCATGACCCAACCCGAAGTTGGACGCTTAACCCACTGAGCCACCCAGGTGCCCCTCAACTTACTTCTTTGTAAAAATTTTTAAAATGTTTATTTATTATTGAGACAGAGAGAAACAGAGCATGGGTGGGGGATAGGCAGAGAGAGAGTGAGAGAGACAGAACTCAAAGCAAGCTCCAGGCTCTGAGCTGTCAGCACAGAGCCCAACGCGGGGCTCGAACCCACATACTGTGAGGTCACTACTTGAGCCGAAGTCGAACGCTCAACCAGATGAGCCACGCAGGCACCACTCAACTGACTTTTTATAAACCAGTTCTTACTACTCTGTATTATGTGACTAAGCGGCAAGTCACAATTCTGGTAACACATGGTTATTTGTGCAACTTAATTAAATAATAAACTTCTACCAAGAACAATAAGAAGAGCAATACTAAAGTGGGGGGGGGTATTTGAAATTTAATTTAAAATGGAAAGTGCACTTCTCCATCAGTGACTATACTCATCTTTAAGGAGACTGAAACGCCTTTATACACATTATAAAACACACTTATTTGCTCATTTTTTTCTTCCCAGAAATACCAGCTCTTTTCCAACACGCCTATTATCATAAAAGACCTGGTCTGCAGTCTGACGCTATGTGGTTGAGATGATAAGCTGAGCATTTTTCGCTGCAAGTTACAGTTCTCGATGGAAAATAGCGAGCAGAATTACATACAATAATGGGTTCTTCAAACAGCAACTCAAGTAGCAATACAGCATTTCCTGTCTAGGAAATGGTGTCTTAGTGTGCGTGGTACGGGAAGGGAACGGTGTTTTGCTATATACGTAAATGATCGACAGTGAGGCTAGAATTCTTTCTAACACATAAATATAATTATGTTAGAAACTACTTAAAAGGGTTCTTGCTGTCTTCTGGCCCCAAATAAAACCCAAATCCTTCTATTTTCCCAGGCAGCGTGCAAGGCTCCTCCCTGCCTCTCCAGTGCCTTCTGCGCCCCTCCTCAATCTTCCACTCTATGGACCCTCGAACCCCCATCGCTGCCTCCACGCTTCTGCCTCGTTACTGCTCCCCACGTTGTCCATACACCTTTGCTCTTCTCCCTGCGATGCTCTTAGTCTGCCTGGAGTACTTCTGTCTCTCGTACAGCGTGGCAAAATCCGATGCACCTTTCAAGACCCAACTGGATTATCACGTAATTTCTGAACCTTCCTGCAACTCGTTCTGTTCTTGGGAGGATGAAAGAAAAGAGGAAGGGTGAAGGGAAAGGGTTAAGGTAAAAACAGTGATTTCCCATATCCTTCCTTGACCAGAATTTCTACATGTCCCCCGAGTCTGGAGGTACACTCTTCCAGGATGAACTCTGTACCTATCTTAACCTGGCTATCAGCCAGGACTGCTAGATCTGTGCTCTTCTAAGCAACCGATGCTTTTAAAAAATCATTTAGCTAGCTCTAACAACTCCATAAATAAGTCATTATTACATTTTAAGGACATCTTTTTTTACATCTGACTAGAATGCTTTTTTTCTCTATTATGATACTAGTGTTTCTGTAAGAAAACAAAACATAAAGAGAGAAAAAGTAGAGCCTCTATATATAAAGAGAAGAAATCTTGAACTCAGAGCTTTGCCTTGAGTCAGACAGAGGACTCTCATATCTGACAAGTGTCCAAAGACAGTGTGCCTGCACGTCAGTTAATTTAACCATTTCTCAACTAAATATAACTAAGTAATACTTTCATTAGCACTTCAGGACTAGAGATTTTCCTATATTCATGAATTCAAATGATTCACTATTTTAAAAGTTTTTTTGATAGATTGTGACAAATTGGTTTTCAATTATATCAAGTCAAAATACCCCAGTCACCTTGAGGGGTGCCTGGGTGGCTCAGTAGGTTAAACATCCAACTCTTGATTTCAGCTCAAGTCATGATCTTATGCTTCATGGGATCGATTCTCACAATGGGCTCTGTGCTGACAGCCTGGAGCCTGCTTGGGAACTTCTGTCTCCCTCTCTCTCTAACCTTTCCCCACCTGCAGGCATGTGTCTCTCTCTCTCTAAGACAAATAAACATTTAAAAATACAATAAAATGCCCCAGCAACCTTGAATGATTGAAAACTCTCATCCTTAACCTCCAAAATTAGGTAATTTATTATGTAAAACTGTATAACTCACTTCAGTTTGGTTTCCTCTGATTAAATATATTTTATATTTACTAGATTTATTCATTCCAATGTGAATCATCTGTTATATATCTTTTGTCAATTCTTTTCAATTTGAATGAAGGATGTGTTTGTCTTTATGTGTGCACACAGGTACTATTCTGTATCCAATGTAGCTATATGAAGTATTTTCCTAATATTTGCGTGTGCGTTTGTTTTAATGTTTAAAAAGCACAAGTGAAGTGAAATGACAATCTGTGAACAATATGCATGATTAAATGAATTATTTTAAGAGAATTCACATTTCATTGACTACACACACCTAACGGTGTTGGTTCAGGACCCAGAGACATCCTGTATCTATTGTATATCACAGCCTGATCTTAATCTTAATCATCAATATGGAGAACCATAAAGACTTACACAGAACTTAAAATAGTTATAGCTAACTAATTCAGTTAATCAATTCAGTTAATTAACTAATTCAGTTTGTTTTAATTCAAGATTCAAGACAGTCTTGATGTTTCCTATTTGGAAATTTAGGAATATATCTCTAAAATCTTTCATTTAGAATTTTTTAAAAATGCATTTATAGAGAGAAGTTGATTTATAGAAATTCATGTGGGAGGAAGAAAAGCAGAATTTTAGGTTTAACTGATCATGAACTTAACACAAAGTGTATTGTAACTAACGAAAACCAAAATAATTGGTGGCTATACTTTATATGTAAAATGTCTAAATAAGTAGGATTAATACTCTCTCATAGACAGCTCCTGTCAGACCGTGAGCATAAATGTCAAAAATGTGGAGTATGGGGGCGCCTGGGGGGCTCAGTCAGTTAAGTGTCAGACTTTGTCTCAGGTCATGATCTTGCTGTTCACAGGTTCAACTCCGTGTTGGGTTCTGGGCTGACAGCTCAGAGCCTGGAGTCTGCTTTGGATTCTGTGTCTTTTTCTCTCTCTACTCCTTGTCTGCTCACTCGCTCTCTCTCTCTCTCTCTCTTGCTCTCTCTCTCGCTCTCTCAAAAATAAACATTGAAAGAAAATTTTTAAAAATGTAGAGTTTGGTTGTGGATAGATCATAACAGGAGTATGGGGTTAATTCAGGTCAATATATTTTAATGAAATTATGATATATCCAGAGGATATCCAGAATGACAGAACTCAGATGTTAAAGGCCTTAAAAACCAAGTTATATAAAGAAATGATATTTAGTTTGGGAAAGTATGAAGGGGACGTGTGATAAGTTTTTTTAAAATGTGAAGGGTTTGAGTCATATAGAAAAGCTAGACGTGTGTTACTCAATTCTGCTAAGAATTAGCTGTTATAAATATGCCAACAAGAAATAAGCTTCTTCTCTCCTTCTCTTCCTCTCACAATTAGTCAGCAAACAATTATTGCGGATGGAACAGAACTGTTCTAGGCGCAGTGCCAGGCCCTCAGAGTAGAGTACTAATAGGCCATCAGCCTTGTGCTCAAGGAACCTGCTGTCTCCCGAAGTGGATAGATCACTTGCCCACCTACCACCTGCTGACCTACTATAAATCATTTTCCAAACATACTCAAAATATGCAAGGTACTAAACAGGAAATGTGACTGTTCAAGCAATGGGATGTAATCTACACTTTTAATTGGCAGGCGTGTCCTTATGCTTCTTTCCTAACTTGATGTGCCACGTCTTACAAGGTATGTTTATCTAAAACACACTTATACCATATTTAATACGTCTATGATGTATCATTTATATCATATATGTGATTTTAGAAAGATCAAGGATATAAAAACAAAGCAAAATGTTTAAAATAGGGAGTAATGAAACTGAACAGTAAAAGTGAAATTGAGCTCCCTGGTTATCCTAGGAAAAAGACAAACATGTTGACTTAGAAGCTCTCTGTTATGAAAGGGAAAAGGATGCATGTTTTTCAGAAGAAAAACAATCTCTTGATTCTAAATCTTTGGATCAGGGAAGTGACAGAAGAGTCCTTCAGAACTGCCCGACTGTGTATGCAGTTGAAAATTTAGTAATTTCGCCAAGGGTAGGCAGCTTTCAAAAAGGAAGGGATGAAGCAACCAGCAAACTGCGAAATTTCCTATTGAAGGTGCAACTGAGGTCATCAAGAATGGCCAGGAACTGCATCATGCAGTGACTCCAGCCTCTGGTTTTTACAAGTTTTCTAGTTTCATGAACTTCAAGAAGTGCCAACCAGCAGTCAGCGTGCGAACAGATGGGATTCTCCTGAGCGTGCTTCCTAGTTCACCTGGCTTCCCAGACGGGCTTTCTTCTACTCTGAAAGTGGATTGGATCAGCATTTTCTAGTTATTTTGTCAGCAGTCGCCACGCGGTATAAGCACCTAGGAGAACTCTTTTACCAGATGTGCATTTATCAAAGTGCTATTTGGCCAGCACGAGGTCTGTTAATTTGCATTAAAATGTCCCACTTTTCTCCTTATAGGACTTATCTGCCTCCTTACTTAGCCCACCTCATACTTGAATCTAATGGAAACAAATAACAAAAAAAAAGTGCTTAAGATAAAGAAAATATGTAATGTTTATTTTGGATACCTCCTTGCTTCCAAAGCCTCTGCTTTTCTCTAAGATCACATACAAAATAGTCCTATCCTGAGGATGCCCCAAAGATGAGTGAAGGGAAATGTCATTACATGTTGCTCATTCATTTATTCAAAGACATTTATGGATCCTCACTTTGTGCCAGGCATTGTGCAAGGTTATGAGAATGTATCATTTAACAAGGCAGACGAAGCCCTTGACTTTGGTAGTTTATATTCAAGCAAGGGATATAGATGATAAAGAAGTAAACAAATGGAAATAGTAATTAATAGTAGTTGTGATAAAAGCAAAGATGATCAGAGGGTTGGTAATGTAAGAGAGAGGAACTAGAATTTGGGAGGGGTAGGGTTTCCTCTAGAAAGGAGGGTGAGGAAGGCTTTTCTGAAGTGCTGATTTTGACTTGAGTCCTGAAGGTTTAGAAAAAAACTAGTCCAGCCAAAAATGGGATTGGAAGATTCCCAAGAGGGGGGACTTCAAGTATAAGACACTGAGAAAAGAAAAGGTTAAAGCATGTCAGGGAACCAAAAAGAAGACCAAGCAGACTTCAACACGATGGACAAGTCAAAGACGTGGGCAGGACTCACATTACGCAGGACCATGCCAGGGTGGCAATTCTATTTAAGTGAATACAACGCTTCTGCAAGGTTTGAAGTAAGGAAGAGGCAGTCTGTGATTTTGCAAGTCAGAAGACCATCACTGGGTCCAGTATGTGCAGTGGATGGAGAGGGGTAAAGAGTAGAAGCAGGAGATTAATTATGAAATTATGAGAAAAGCAGTATTGACGGGGATAGAACAGGGGGACAGAAATGGAGAAAGGTGACGGTATTTGCAGTGTACTTTGGCCAGATGGTGAGTGACAAACAGGGAAGAAACAGGAGCGGGAGGGAAGATGATGAACAAATCAAGACTAGTAGCATGACCACCAGGGACCCACAGGAGAGAAAGGCGGTACAACAAACAGGAGAGCTCGGGGAGTGAGAAAATGCAGAACTCCCGTCCACGCTCGAATTCAGTCGGGAAAGGGCAGGAGATGTGCACAAATGTGTCAGGGCAAAGCAGCCGTGAAAGAATAACTCACTCAATAAAAAGTGCAGAAAATAAAAGTCCCTAACAGACATAAGAAAATTCCAAAAGACAATGTGATGAATATAACATTTAAAATCATAAACGTACTAGAAAAAATGGGGGATAATATTTTTATAGGCTTAAAATTAGGAATACCTTATGAATATAACAAAAAAACAAAAACAAAAACACAGAAGCCATAAAGAAAATAACTCACAGATCTGACTACATAAAAATTTAACATGTCTGTATGATAAAAGGCATCATAAATAAAGCTGAAAGCCAAAGGCACGGTAGAAAAAAATCTGTAACACAGACAACAAAGGGTTAATTTCTACAGTACGTAAAACACTCCCACAAATGAAGAAGCAGGTATTGGCAAAGGAGAGGAACACAAGAGGAGTGCACAGATCTTAGAAAAAAATATTCTCAGCCTCACTATTAATAATAAATATGCAAATTAACGGAGCAATTAGATGTCATTTTCACCCATCAGGACAAGTGAGGATTCAGGATGCTTAATGGCTTAGTGTTGGCAGGTCATATAAAAACAATCATTCTCACATTTTGGTGGTTGTAAATTTAAGTAATGTTTCATTTTTAAGGAGAAGAAAATGACACTCTCCATTAAAAACAAAAACCCTCATTATTTGATACAGCAAATTTCATTACCAGGAATTAGTTCTATAAGAATATTCACACAGGTACACAAACAGTTTTTTGGATGTCTGTTCGTAATATCAAAACTATGGAAACAACCTAGATGTTGACCCAGGGTAACAACGGCACAAAGACACACTGTGTAGCAGTTAAAGAAAATGGGGCTGCCCTTATGTACAGAAGGAAAACTTGTTATCATATGTGAGATAAACTATCAATAAAATGTAAGCAGAGAATGTCATCATTTTTATTAAATGCGTTTATTTCTAGATACATATTAGGATCATATGCCTTTAGTTATCTTTGTCCTCCTATCCAGGTTTGCACTGTGATTATCTCTAAGTGTAGGATTATAGAATACTTGGACTTTTTAAGATTTCTGATTTGAAATTTTTACCCATTCATATTAGTTAAAAGACAAAAGTATGAAAAATGGAAAGAACATAGGGCATAGTATATGTAAAGCTCCTGGTGAAAAACTGCTTAATTTAGAAGCACAAAACCAACAAAAGTAAGCCAACACTACCTTATAGCTGATTGTGTGATTTCTCCTACATCTGGAGAAACACAGTCATTTACTCAAGGAAAGTACTAAATCTCACATTTTTTTAAATCATTCATTTCTAAGATACCTTTTTTATTGAAGATACTAGTAGTTTTATAAGTCAGAGACGAATAATGACACTGTCCAGACTGTAATTTTGACCTGGGTGATGTTCTTTAAGACTGTTAACACTATGATTCTTTGGAATCTAACAATATGCCAAAGAAAACCTGAAAGAAAAACCTGAGGGCTAAGCAAAATGGAAAGGTAAGCACTTGGGAAAATATGCTTTGTTTTTTTGTTGTTGTTGTTGTTGTTTTTTCACTTGTGATTTTTTTCCTTTCATTATTACTGTTTTATGTCCAGCTTTGTCCTATTCTTTTCAATAAAAGAATTCCCAAGGGAAAATATGCTTTGAATAGGAGTAGTTATTCTGAAATCAAAGTACAGTCCAATAAAAGACTATAAAATACAGCGAACCTTGGTTTGCAAGCATAATTCCTTCTGGAAATGTGCGTGTAATCCAAAGCACTTGTATATCAAAGCAAATTTCAAGAACCATTGGCTCAGTTGTGATCATGTGACGCTCAGCATCCCTTACCACTCCTACTGCAGGCCATTGCATGTTTATCACGTTAAAATGTATTAGATATGTTTGCTCATGTGGAACACTCGCAGATCAAGTTACGCACAACCCCAGGTTTGACTACAGGTTGGTCAACGGATGAAGTAACCAGACACTGTCTGTGTAACATGTAAAAGAGTCATTTTGTCATTTTCACACCTGGCAGTACTTGTGACATGGACTTGTCAGTATAAAGCAATGGGGGTGTCATCAATTAGAATGAGAATTCTCTCATTTCTGTGCTGCATGGCAAATCCATCCAAGAATCGATGTCTATTGTAGAATGCAACTTGTATTGGCTGCGGTGAATCAAAGTTGTTACAGCAAAGAGGTAGCTTTAAGAAAAACGACGAGGTGCCTGGGTGCCTCAGTTGGTTAAGCAGCTGACTTCAGCTCAGGTCATGATCTCATGGTTTGTGGGTTCGAGCCCTGCATCAGGCTCTGTGCTGACAGCTAGCTCAGAGCCTAGAGCCTGCTTCTGATTCTGTGTTTCCCTCCCTCTCTGACCCTCCCCTGTTCACATTCTCTCTCTCTCTCTCTCTCCCTCAAAAATAAATAGGTCTGTTTCTGCTTTAGAAAAAAAAAGTCCTTCTATTTAAATTAAGAGTTATACCTAGGGGCGCCTGGGTAGCTCAGTCAGTTAAGCATCTGACTTCGGCTCAGGTCTTGATCTCACAGTTCATGGATTTGAGCCCCTTATCCAGGCTCTGTGCTGACAGCTCAGAGCCTGGAGCCTGCTTCCAATTCTGTGTGTGTCTCTCTCTCTCTGCCTCTCCCCCACTTGCATTGTGTCTCTCTCAAAAATAAAGAAGCATTAAAAAAATAAAAAAATAACATAAAAAAATTGTTATACCTAGCTGCTATCACATTGAGTGATGGGTATCTCGTGGATACTGTGCTTCCCAACCTGCCCATAGTATGAATAGCAGGTAGAACTGGACTGTAATTTCAGATGTCCTGAAAACATTATGGTTAGGCAAATTTTCTTAACCACAAAGTTTCAGTTTCTCCACATATAAAATGATGAAAATAATAATGCCTGCTTCTTAGAATTGTGTAAGAAGAATTGAGGTAACTAACACAAGACCTTTGGCACGAAGTCAGTCCCCTATTGGAGTAGCTACTATTATCAGAGGAGTAAAGAGTATCAAAGAACAGGAAGTCTTCGGTAATGCCAAATCTCAAAGACTCTTAAGAGACAATGAAGATCTAGGAATAACAATTGGATTTGCTAATTTGTAAGTCACTGATGACCTTCAAGAACACAGAGTTCCAGGAGTGGTGATAGTAAGGGAAAAGATAAATCACACAAAAAATAGAAGGAGCTGATCTGGAATGCGTAGAACCTCTGATATTAAGAGAAGGAATCAAAATAATGGAATGACAGTTTGAGAGGCTGAAGACCAAGCCAAGCATTTTTTCCAGCCAGGAGACACTGATTATTTTCTACGTCAAGAAAGAAGCTAATGGAGATGGATTTGATGGAAAGATTCCTGGTTAGTTTCAAGCATGAAATCCAACTGGCTTCTAAGTGATGAAAGGAGGGAATGAAGTACTGTTTGTTTGCTTCTCATTTATGCATAGCTCTTTGAGGGCTGTGGTCCTGGGTCTTTTTTGTGTGACTGGGATTCACTGAGAAGTCATCCAAAAGTTTAGACTGTCTCTGTATAAACACACACACACACACACACACACACACACACACACACACAGAGTGCTTAAGAACAAAGTTTTGCATATATTTAGGAGAATTTATCAACCTCTTTCATCTATCCAATGAACTAATCCTCCCTCTGAATGGTCCATAGATTCCAGATAAAATTGTCCTCTCTTAGGACCTGGCAATAAGTTTGAAAAATAGGTATGGAGACTTTTATATGTAAATTAAAATTAGTCATTCAGTGAGAGGTAAAAAGTATTCCTAGGAAATATCTACAAGATATATTTATTCAAAACATAAATTGCTTCTCAAAATATCAACAGAAAATGTCACCCCTACAATGTGAATTTAGGCTTGGAAATAAATGCTCAAGATGACACAGAAAATGTTCACACAACTAAATTTAATTGTGTTATAACTGAATGCTATATGTTTTCCAAACACTTTTCTAATATTCAAAAAATGCATGTGTAGAAGGTGTTATTTCCTTAGGTTATTGGATTTAAAATCTGAGGCTCCGAAGGGTTAAGTGACTTACTGCAAATTCAAGCCCATCTGGTTCAAAAGTTGAGGAAGACTCTCTCCCGACCTCTATGGGAAAGAGAAGAATATTCTAGGCCACTCTCTATGAAAAGAGTTATTATTAATAGAATCTACGTGGGGTTAATAAAGGCTGCTTTTTAAAATTTAGTCAAAATATAAAAGAAAGACAAGACAAGCCTGATGTTTCAGATCAATTAATCTTGCAATTCATTATTTAAATTCCGCAGCCTTTGACAAGGTTTTTCACTATTTATTTGAAATTCTCCTCACCTCTTGACTCTTATGAAATTATTCTTGTCCCCTTTTCCTCCGAACCTTCTGACCCGTTCTCCTTTCGTCTCTCCCTGCCCCTCCAGTAAAGGTACTTCCTAGGATTCTGTCCCCTGCATCTTCTCACCACTCTTGCTCTCTCTGGGTGATCTCCCCACCCCCATGGCCTCAATCATCACCAAATCCTGCCTTCAGTTCCCACTGAGCCCTGCAGCTCCAAACACACAAGTCCAACCATCTCAGCACAGCTCCATTTGGACAGCTCTTAAACAAACCCTCTAAATCAGTACTTGCGCTAACCTCGCCTTCGCCATTCAGATCTGCTCCTTCCCCTGTGGGTCCCCGTCCCAGCCGATGGTACCAGACCAAACTGTTGGCCCAGGCCGGAAATCTGAGCACTCATCCACAACGACATGGAACCCGGCACCAGGTTGTCAACAGTCCTGTATTCTTGGATCTGCGTGCTTCTCTCTCTCCTCAGTGCTTCTACTCTATGCAAGCACACATCACCCTAAATCGTATTACTTCAAGACTCAAATGACTTGTGCTTTTTCTTTCATGTTGTTCCCTTCCAATTTACTCTCCTTCTTATGACCAGCCTATTTTTATAAGATATAAATCTGATGAGGGCACTGTTGTGTTTAAATCGCCTACAGGCCCCCGTTTTTATCCAGAGGAGTCTCCTTACAACCGCGACAAGATCCTCTGTGGGTCCAGAAATCTTCGCCACAGCACACCTCTCCTTTCGCTCACACTCAGAGCTACAAGCCAGACGAAAGCATATTCAGTGTCAGACACACCTGGCTCCCCCGCACCTGAGGGCCTTGTCGTGTGCTGCTCCTTGGGGCCAGGCAAGCCTCCCTTCCTCTTTTGCAAATGACTCAACCAGAGCTTTAACACCCAGGTCTGCGGACTCCTCACGGGAGATGGCACGCCGAGTTCCATGCTCTTCTCGGGTTCATCTCTGTCACACCACTGTCTCTCCATCATGGCACCATGTCTGACTAAAACAGTGACTCGTCTGTCTGTCCCCCGGGGCTCTCAGCTCCTTGAGGGCAGCACCTTACCCTATACGGTCTCGTACCTCCACTGCTAGCACAGCGTCTTAAATACAGTTGCCCTTGATAAACAGGTTTAATGAATAAATGGTTACATTCATTACCTAATCTAGTGAATGGATGGAAAAATTCATTACATAATATGACTTCAGTCTTTGCTAAGTCACTCACTGTCATATGATTAATGAAGAAGTTGCCCAGAAATGTCTTGCCCTATTTTCTTCAAAACATTGCAAGTAAATTAGAAGAAAAGATAAATGGCAATTCTTTTTTCTTTCTTAACGTATGTAATCTCAATATAGATGTATTTTTCACATCCAATGGACTCGTCATAAAAGAACTTCAGACTGGTCAGAAAGCCAGAGTTCAAACCCTTGCTTGCAGCCTATTAGCTACCTGGTTTCCGGCAGGTCCAGGGACTCCTTTGAGCCAAAGCTGGCTTACCTACCAAAATAATGACTATCTTCTCAGAGCTTGTCTCTAAGACAAGCTGGAGGTCAAGCAAACTCATGTGTATGAAAGCAGTTTAAAAACTATGTGTCATCATAAACTGTAAGGTGTACTGCATTTATTCTTCATTGTAAAGTCCTCAACAATAATAAAATTCTGTAAATAAGATATATTTCCTAATGCTGCAAAGTAAAAATTTTCCTCTTTGGGAAATAAACATTTGGAATGATATAGATTTTCTTAAAAAGTTTAAGGAATTTTTCCAGTAGTTTTATGAAAGCTTAATCCCGTGGAAATTCTGAAGGACAGCAACGCAAATTATGCAACATTCTGTCCCTTAAGAAAGGGACAAACTATGTGAATAGGACTCATCTTTGTCTTCAAGCCCAGGATAGAAAATTAAGAGGAAGAGAGAAAGATTATCATAGATTATTTCAAATAAACATAGAATTTTGCTATCAATTCAAAATCTAACGGCAGTCACATCTGTGAAAATAATCAAGTCAAACGGTATTTAATTCTTCTATTCCTCTACTAACAACTTTGCAGGTCAAACTACCAGACTTTTATATTTAGCATGTTTTAGGATTATTATATCGGCCCAATGTAAATGCTTAGAATGGCTTTTTAGGACTTGATGACCATAAAATGGAAAATGTACAGTATTTAAGCATTGTCAAATTAGAGTGAGGACATAATATTGTTTAGTACTCTTAAATTCAGTGAGTTTTTATTAAGGACCTTACGTAAATGGAAAGAGCTATAGTGTCTACTGACTATAGTGTCACATTTCCAAAATACTTAGACTAACTAAACAAGAAGTATATTTTACATATAAACCTACTTGTACAAGTACCATTCATCCTGGATATTTAGAGTTGACAAACCAGCCACAAACAGAACTATTATTTCACTCTAAAAAGAACTTTTCCACCATTACTAGAGTATAATATCCATCCTATTTGGGATTGTTACAACTTCCCAATCCACCATTTTTTAAACCACTAAAAAGATTTTAGACAGAAAAAGAGAGTATGATTAACATCTTATCAAAAAAAAAAAAGTATTAACTGAATGCTCCTTCCTGTCCAAGTTAAAAAAGTTGAATATATATTGTATCAGATTAAGATTATTTTATTATTTCACCAAAGTAGCAATATAGTACTCGATCTGTTTTATTATGCATTTCTGGATGGCTCATCTGAAATTTGAGGCATTTCAGAAACTGAATATTTGTGGATTACCTTGCAAAGGTACTATCTTACTAAATGAAGGGTTTCTAATGCAACTGGATTAAACTAATTAATTACAATGGCTCAATATTTTTTATCCCTTATAAAATTTGGTGATAGGCTACTTTAGTATTTTGGTTACTACTTATGGTGAAATTTAACACACAGTATCCTCTGAAACAAAATATCTCTGTTCATTAACTATTGAAAATGTAAGAAAACAGTGTGCTTTCAGAGGGTCTCAATTGTTTTACAAAGGACACATCCAATTTAAAAAGCATGTCTGTTTGTAAGAATAGATAATTCTGCTCAACTGTATGGCATTTTATAGAGTGCTGCCATATTGAATTTATTTATAAAATATCCATTTTGCTATACCCCATACTTCGGGTAAATCACAACATAGAAAGATAAACTTTTAATCACATTTTGGAATTTGAATATTTGGGCCATTTATTACATTTACGTCTTATCGTTATTGAAAAAGATCATCATTTTATATTATTTGTGTTTCCTATAATGTCAGTTTTATACTGAGCCAAGTATGACTTTCCAAAAATGTAAACAGTTTAAGAGGAAAACAATATGAATCTTACACAAATGTTATTAAAGATAAAATAAGGTATAGTCCGAAATTATCTCCCCCCGCCCCGCCAGGAACTTGGCATTTGTACTTAAAGTGGTAAGTTTGAGTTACTCAGGTCTAGACTAATATCCTACGTAAACCATGTACACAGAATGTTTAGATTGTCCATTCTTAGAAGTCCTAATTCTGAGGCACAAGCAGCAGCATGAAATTATATCTGCCCAACAGATGACCAATACTCTTTATTCTTTAATCTGCATTTTTTGCCTTCTATGTACACATACCCCGTGCAATGGCCCTTATTCACAGACAGGCTGAGTCGGGCAGTTTTACAAGGATCCACTGCAGGAAAATCACAATTAAAATGAAACTTGCCAGCCATATATTATATCTTTATATTTAATCTCACATGAAAAATTTAAAAATCCAGTATGTATCATTCTGAGAGGTAAGTTCCATGTTAATTTTCCAGAATACTATTTTTATCCTTTTGTACCCAAAGGCAGAAAGCTTGATAGAGGAGGTCGCCTCATACTTACTGCTTACCTTTCACCTTTAATTAGACTGGAAAACCACACATGTATAAACTCTCGGTCAGTGCACTCAACAGACACCAATCCCCTGACCCACAGTCTCTGACAATTGATCCCCCCCCCAAATTCTGCTTAGATTTGCCTTAAGGACATTTGGCACACTCATTTGTCAAAAAAATGTCCTTACTTCACTAGAAAATGTTTCTTCCTCATTTACAATGTATATTTCTTAAAAAAATATTTTAAATGTACACAAAATCAATTATTTGTGATTCTGGAAAAATATGATATCATTAACATTGTATTACACTTGGATTCGACATCAGTAGTCTTAAAGTTTAGCTAGTTTTCTCAATCCTAACATGTTAAAAAATAGCATAGTTTCTATATTTTATATCTCCTAATTTTTCATTCTGTGTGCCACATCTTGTCCATTTCTCATATTTATAGGTATGCTTTATATAATATTTTCATTACATAAACAAATAATGCTAATTAAGATGATCCTGAAGGAGATGAAAAATGATAATGAGGTAAGAAAGGATCAGCACAGCGTGGTTTCCACAGCTGGAAGTCACAGTACAAACTTCAGAATACTTAAGAACTTAATTTGGAATAGATACATTAGTATATCTGCCACTTTTCAGAAAGTCTTTCCAAATTCGGAAGTGAAGATTAATATTTAAATGGGAGTTTACTGTCGACAAAGCCCTATCACACATACTTGGATCACAACTTATTTTTAAACCTAGTAATGTTTTGTTAATAGTATCTCAGGACAGACATAAAAAAATAATTTAAAAAAGAAATAATATTCCGGTACTGAGCAGAACATGTTATATCTAGAACAATTTGACATGTGGACATTCTTGTCAAAACTTGAAACACAAAACTAGTAGCTGATAAAATCTGTAAAAATAACTATCCACAAACACGGCTCTAATTCACGTATGTTTCTGCTGAAAAGTAATTCCCTCCTCTGTTATAATATTGATTTTATCACTAAACACAACAAATGACGTTTCCTAATTAAATACTGCTCATAGCAACTACAGAATCCCAGCAAAAGAACACATTTGTGGCAGTTTACAAAAATGTCAAGGGCTCAGACCTCTTTATGAAGCCAACTTCTAAAATAAAGTGGATGTCAAAAATTAAGGGAAAGCGATCATGGTATTTGTTAAATGAATTAATGGCCAAAAACATGAATAAAATAATTAAATTAATGAAGCAGATATCCTCCAAATATTAAAAAACCCTTTGTTTTCCAAATCACTTCCCTGTTCAGGATGCTTTCTTATACTGACAGGACTCTTAAAATTAAAATATACTCGGCCCGATATCATAATAAAAATACAATTCAAATTAAACATTTTATTACTGCTTTGTAAAACTACCCCGAAACTATTCCTATCTATCTTACATAATCTATAACCATCATCTTAAGTCCCGAAATTGTGAACAGTGGTAAACGACCATATAAAGGCTGAGGAGATATTGGAAACATGTATTTCCTTCAAGAGGGAAAATGCTACATAAATGCTATGGTGGCTGATGGTATTTTAGAGAGTTTCAAATAAGTGCAGAATCGAGTATCTTTTTTTTTACATTAAGTTACACAGTACTTTGGTGGGGGAGCACCGTGCGAACGTTCCACAACAGCATTAGGTGAGGTCACCCGTTGAGTTTCATCGTGTGGGGTCACAGATCAGGCTGGGCTGGTTCGTGAATCGAGGTGGATTGCAGGCTAACATGATTTGGCACCAAGGTAAGGATTCATGGAGGTATATCCACAGGATGTATGCATTACGCGATAGTGAGAGACATTTACAACCCAGAATATAAGAGCAGGGCAGCGTCAAGTGACATCACCAGATCATCTGCAGCGTCAGCCAACCGTCTAGAATATATTTCCTGCACACCACAGCTCCTCGCTTACTCACTCCTAACAAAGCTGCCTTTGCCTTCACCAGCGTAAGACAGCATGTGTCTTCTTTAAAAGCAAGACATGGGCTTACTCAAGTGAAAAGCAAATAAGAAAAAACAGAGGAAGAGAATAAAAAACTAGATTGGATACAAATTTCCCTAAGTTGACATTTGGGTAATAGGTATAACACTGAAAGGAGAAATCAACTTGAATTATGCAGACAAGAAATGGGAAAGAAAAAAAAAAGAAGGAAAAGGAAGGAAGAAGGAAAGAAGGAAAGAAATACCAGCTGAATATGCCCCAGACTAAATCTTGTTTTTAACTCTGACTTGTTCCGGAAACAGACAACTGTAGGAATCTTGGCGTTTCTTTCGAAAATAATTTTTAAAATAATAATGATAAAGGGGAGGGGGGACCGTGTGGCCTCACTGTAATTCTCTTCTCATTTATCCACAACTTGTGTTTTACTTACAAGCATTTGTCACCGCAAAACTGTTGGCTGTCTCAATGTTGTCCACATGAGGTACCAGATTGAAAGGAGCTTCGGACGCATTGGGGCTGGTGTTATGAAGAAAGATTGCTAAACGAAAGGCCGTGTATTCCTGATCTGTGTTTCGGATGAAGAGGCCACCTATTAAAAACAGCAGGAAAAGCACACTCAACGTTTCCTCTTGGAAATGCAGTCCCTACCCGGAGCCCTGTCAAATCCATGTCATTCAGTAGCATCCACACAATTAGGAAGCCGGCTTCCAGGTCTTGGGACTGCCCTTTGTCCCTACCGTGCACGCTTCGGATTCTGGTCTTTAGGACAGCTCAGCTCTTTCCTGCCCCAATCTGTCACAAGCACAATGACCTCTGAGACCACCGAGTGTGTTTTCCTTTCTGTCTCTTGCCCTCCCCCTGATTCCCAGCACACTGCTACATCAGCCAGGCTCAGGGCATTTCTCTCCAAGAGGCAAGCATAGGAACCCAAGATTGGATCTGCATGAAAATACGGAAATAAAGGGACGTGGGGAATGGAAAGGAGAAACGAACTTTGTTTTCCCGAAGCCCGAGGACTCTGCCTAAGGAGCTCTCTTTCGTGCACAGACCTCGGGAAATGATGCAGTGTTGAGGCTGGGCTCAGCTGGAAGAAATTCAATAGCTGCGTCCCATTAAAAGACAGGAGAGGGGAACAGCACCCAGAGCCAAGCATGGGTACGGTCCCTGGCAATAGGGTCGAGTTGGAGGCCTAAGGGCCAAAGATTCAAGGCGAAAACAAAATAAAGCGAGACAAGGCTCCGGGAAGCAAAGCGACCTAACTTTGGAATGGGTTAACCAGCGGCGAGCAGAGGCAGCGGGGTGCGGGTGGAAACGCTTTCTGACCAAACCGTGTCTTCCTGGAACAGCCAGAAAGCCAAGGAGACCAGCAGGTGGAGAAGTGTATTTAAAATATAATAATAATAATAATAATAATAATAATAATAATAATAATAATAAATAGAAATAAATAGTAATAACGATGATATTACCCCCGCCAAACTCGACATCCCTTCGCGTTCCAGGGAATGGGATGAAAAGACCAAAGACCACACGGCATGTAATCAAACCCCACGGAAGGCTTTTTTCCCCCCAACTTATTCCAAGCCTACTTAAGCGACGTGAGCCCGAGGCGGCGGTGAGAGCACGGGCGGACAGGGTGTGTATATCCCCGGTGAACCTGCACCGGGAGGGGGGAGGCAGGCTCCGGCACCGGGGCGACTGGAAGGGAAAGGCGGACTCTCCCGGATCCCCGAACGGCTCCCTGGCAACTCGGCGAACTCACTTTCGGATGCCTGCCCCAGACACCCAAATGCACGCCCCACCGGGGCAAGGCTCACCTATCTGCACGCTGCTCGGAAAGGCTCCCATGGCGAGTCCCCAAAATCCAGAAAACAACAAGACAATCTGTCTGCAAATAATCCTCATCTTCTTTTCTCCTCTCCCCGGCGCGCGCTCTCTTTCTCTCGCACTCTTCCGAAAGGCTGTTCAGACAGGCATTGACCACGATGGCGCTAAAATTAAAAACGACCAAAAAAAAAAAAAAAAAAAGGAAAAGAGGGAAAAAGAGAGAGGTGCGGGCGGTTGGCGGTCCCACTGCGCCCCTTCAGCAGCCCATCGCGAGCGGCCAGGCTTTTCCCGCAGTCTCCATAGCCCCGAGAGCGGTTTCCCGTCCGGCTGCTAAGGTTGCACATGCAGAAGATGGTGGTGGCGCGTCTGGCGGCTGCTCGCGGGGACGAGACATGCGCCCTGTCCTCGCCTCCCTCGCGCCCTGCCCGCCGCTCGCCTTGGCGCGCACACAAACCCGCACCGCGCCGCGGCCCCCGGGCCCCTCCCCGCGCGCCCCCTGCTCCCCGCGCGCCCCTCCCGCCGCGG